>NW_027639334.1:87500-289879 GCF_949152265.1 Phoxinus phoxinus | reverse complement strand
CTCAGGTATGTTATATTATATTTATTGTTAATGAAATGGCTTACCTTTTTTTGTGTTTTAGGAATAGCAAGATTGGCTCCGTAAAATTCGGAATTCAGTTAGCTGTATAAGTTAGATCAGGTAGCCTAAGTTAACGTTAACTTACTGTCATTGTGTAACGTTAATTGCAGCACCTCTATTTTAATGTACGTTAAATAGTTTTATCCAGTGTTGTCTTAAGTCAGCAAACAAACCTTTTTATATATAAAGGTAATAACCTAACTTAGTTACCTAACTTATTTTTTGTCAGTAACGTTAACTTATATTTTCTGACAGGATTACTTGCAATTACACAAGATAGTAACGTTATAGTAAGATAACATAGGATAAATCAATGTACAATAAATCTCATTGTAACTTTACCTGTCTACTGTAAAATTGGCATACAATGTAAATGTTAACCATCCTATTGTATTCCTGTCAAGGTTTTATTTCTGGAGAATGTAGTTAATTTAATATGATTGTCATGAAGACTTTGTCCACACAAGGTATCTGAACACACAAAATAAATTTGGATAATGTTCAACTTTTGGGTGTTTTGTTTAACCTGTGGTCAAAAATGCCCATTTATCAGATAGACACAGTTGAAATAATGCAATGTTTAATCTGAGTATTTGTTATAGTCAAAAATAATCCATACATTATGCTTTTTACTCCAAAACAAGTTGTATGAGCCCAGGTCAATGAGGTCATGTAAAAAAAATGTTTACAAAAACTTAAAAGATAAAAAGATCTATCACAACATTAGGTGATGATATACAGTATGTAGCCTATTATTTTGGATTTATAAACTGCTATAATGTGCCGGTCATTTTGAACCAGGAACACAAAACTAGCTAACATGAACATGTTCTGTTTTGTTTCAGGCAACGACATGGCTTCAACTAAGTCACACAAAGGCATGAGCGATGCTGACTGGCTTGCGCGTCTGGAGAGTTTTGCCCGAACAGGAGTTTGGCCATCTAGGGAGGGGAATAGACCTGCTCCCCGACAAAAAAGATGGCATGAGTTGTATCAGAAGGTAAATTATGCAGCTAGATTCATGGGTGAACTAATAAACTTGTATGATAATACATTGTAATATTTTTATTTATGTGTATGGATAAGTAATTATTTACAATGTAAATACAATGTAATATTGATATAAGATATTGAATAATTAAGATGACTTATGGCTGTTTTGAGATAACATGGACTAGAGTGTCATAGCTACACTTTATGTTCACAGATAGAAAAGTGCCCTCTGCAAATGAGGGGGCAGACCACCCTTCTGAAGGAAGCTCAGAAGTGTATTTGTGGATTTCACAAGGTAACTTAAATTAGCCTAGTTCAAGTTGCATAACTAGATCGATGTGTTTGCAATATCAATGTGTCTTTATATCTAAAATTAGGCATTAGGAGGACTGTATAATATTATGTGTCTGGTATATCTTAATGCATGTATCACAGGTTCATCCACCAGTCACAGTGGATGCATCACAGAGCACCCCTGCCCAAAGCACACCCTCCATCAGTGATGTGTCATGTCCTGCAAAGAAAGCCAAACTGACATTGTCAATGGTAAGCAGACCTTTCGATTGCAGGTATCACTGCAGACATTGAAACATCTCAACATTTTCCTATAGTGTTACAGGTTTTGTTATCACTGACTATGACAAACCTTTTCAGTTTGAAAAGTCAAGGTTTGGAGGCTCACATGTGGCAGCAGCAAAACCCAATTTGAACATCCAGAGGAAAACCTCTCAGGTTAATATGAAAGACATCATCACTTTATCATAACATCATCACTTTATCACTACATCATTTTATTTAATAAAAAATGCAATCCCCTTAATAGATTAATCATAACGTTTCACTCCACAGACATTAGAGCACTCCAGTTCAGCCGCAGCTTCATGCCCACCCTCTGATCCTCTTCCTCCTCCTCCTCCATCCCCCAAACCTCATCGACCTATCATCAAGTCCTCCTCATCCTTCTTCCTTCCTCCAGCTCAGAGATCACAACGCACCAAAGAAACAGCAACACCATCGATTAATTCTGAGTTTGCTGTTGTGAGGAGCCCAGTAAGATGTCATTCAAAATATAAACATGCCTTTGTCATTTAATGCTCTCTTAGCTTTTATTTAAACCAGTGTTTTTGATAATATCAGCAGGTCTCATCTCAGCCAGAAGACCCTGCGGATCTCCCACTACTGTGGCCACAGACAATGCCACAGCAGGACCAGAAGTGGGTGTCGGAAGCACTTTTTAGGGTTGGTGCAAAGGGTAAGCTGGAGCTGCGTGAAAACCTGCAGTTGTGGTATCACCCCCCACCACCAGCCCTGCTGTACCACCAAGCTCCAGCACCTGATAGATTTTTTTCTCAGCGGCTCTTGCTCTGGATGCCATATAGGCTATGGAAGGTGCGGCTCCAGTGTACTAACCCTGCCTGTGCCAGGCATCAGCTGTGTGGTGGTGGTCTGCACAGGAGAGTACGACAGGTGTTAGATATTGACAGATACTACAACCTGGTGACAGAGACCCTGATCTGTACAAGGTGTAGAACCAGCTACCTGTCCTGGAGTCATGCTGTCCTGCAGCAGTTGGACCTGGCCCATCGATCTGAATTCAGGATCATCCTCACACGCAAGTAAATATTTTGCAGTCATGTTCACTCATATGCTACCTTTTTTGATAAATACTTCTTACAATAATTAGATACCTGATAATAAGATAATTGAATAAATACTTTTTTCCTAGGTATGCCTGTGACATTCGAGTTCTTCGCTTGTTGCGTGAGAGGGGTATGGGGAATGGCCCAGTGAGGATCATCGGCCAGCTGAGGGAGAACCACAGTGAGGAGTGGCTAAAACGTGTGGCTCGGTACACATCAGAGTGTGTGGCCTTTTTGGATAAGCCTGGCCTGCATCCACTGCACTTCCAGGAACCACCACCACTTGCTCCAGTACCCAGCTACAAATGGCTCCTCACTGTATACAGTCAGGACATCCTCAACAGGCTCGATCACATCAAGGCCAGCATCACATCCACGTATGGATCAATTTTGAAAATGGATTCAACTAAGAAGGTTAGAGGAGCTGCTTTAATTACTGTACTGCTTTTTATAACGAATTGTTAGACAAAAATAGCTTTATTTTTCAATGTTACTGATTTGGATGCATGTTGTATTATTTGCAATGTTTATTGTTTCTTTTAGATCACCAAGAAGTTGAGTGGGCCTGCGAAAGGCACAGCACAGTGGCTTACTTCAGTAGGCAATGAGGTAGGTCAGGTGCTGATGAGTGTCCTGACTGCGAATGAAGGGGCTGGGTTAGACCTCATGGCTGCAGGGCTAATGGAGAGGTACCAGAGAGCTGGTGTTGATCCTCCCAAAATCCTGTATGTTGACTGTGACTGTTGCAAGGAAGTGGGAGAGACTAAACTGAAGAGGCGGTTCAGCGGCTGGCCCGATGTTATCGTCCGCCTAGACATTTGGCATTTTATGCGACGTCTGGCAGTAGGGTGCACCACTGATGCCCACCAGTTGTACCCTACTTTTATGTCTAGGTTGTCGTCCTGTATTTTTGAGTGGGACGCAGGGGATCTCACTCTGCTGAAAAGGGCCAAGAGGGACCAACTCGCCCAACAGGGCTGGCCTGCAATGACGACGGCAGAGCTTGACCGTCATATAAGCAAAGATGAGCTGGCCCAACACTGCAGGAGGAGAACACGAGGAGAGGAAACCACTATCCATCTCCTTGATATGCTCATCAGAGAGCTCATGGGTGGCAAGGGGAATGATGCCCTTGGTGTTCCTCTCCTTGACAGTGTGAGGATGCAGCACATCTGGCATGTCCAGAGACGGCACGTCACCTGTATCCAGGACCCTCCAGATGTGCAGCTCTACACGGAAACTGGAACCATAAACAAGGGCGGGATGGTTCTAAAAACGTATAGGTGTGCCAGAGGCTCCACATCCCTGGAATCATTTCACTGCCACCTAAACAGATTTATTCCAGGTTTGTCATGACAGAATATACCACATCTTGCCACTAATTCCTGTTAATTTAGATATTTGCAGTTAACAGATAATATTTTCTCTTTTGCAGTTTCTCAAAACAATGTTTGGCTTTCTATTTATTTTTCTAGGGAACAGCGCAAACAGCCTGAACTTCCAGATTTACCTCCTGGAAGGTTTGTTACGCTGGAATCAGGACCGGGCTGCAGCTGCTGTTGCAGGTGGAAGTTCAACCCTGCGTACTTACACAGGGGAGCTGGTTTACTCTGTCAATGAGAACTACAATAAGTTGTATGGCAGGAAATTGGTCCCTAGCTTCACCCCACCTGCAGCATACACAGGTAAATATATTTTGATAAAAGCAGTTCACAATGATTTTGGTAAAATTACAAGTGCTTCTGGACAAAAATAATGTAATTTTTGACAGATCAGAGAAAAATAATACTACCAGAAATGTTGTACACTGGATTCTTTTTCCTAGATATCAGGGCAGAAAATCAATTTATACTAGAATATAGAGTAACCCTGTCTTTTATGATGCCCTCTGAATTACAATTACTGAATTACAAGCTGACAACAAAAATATTTACTGCATTTTAATAAACCTTTCTGATTAATTTCCTTTAAAAATGTTTCCTGTTCCAAATATTTCCTCAGGGGAGCTCATTGGAGTGCAATATTTGTTGAGGCAGAATAGTCAGCCACTGGAGGACATGTGCCCTACCTCCGATAGGACCTCTCAGTTGCTGGAGGAGATAGATGTGGAGGAGCAAGTGGAAGAGGATGAGGGTTTCATTGATTTGTTGGGAGAGGAAGCCACAGTGACAAATCTTGTGGCATTAGATGACCCATTCCTGATAGGTCCACCAGTCCCACCCGCTGCACCACTGACCTGTGTCCAGGCTCCACCAGTGCCCAGTGTCCAGACTCCTTCCGCTGCACCAGTGCGCTGTTTCCAGGCTCCACCAGTGCCCAGTGTCCAGACTCCTTCCGCTGCACCAGTGCCCTGTTTCCAGGCTCCACCAGTGCCCAGTGTCCAGACTCCTTCCGCTGCACCAGTGCCCTGTTTCCAGGCTCCACCAGTGCCCAGTGTCCAGACTCCTTCCACTGCACCAGTGCCCTGTTTCCAGGCTCCACCAGTGCCCAGTGTCCAGACTCCTTCCGCTGCACCAGTGCCCTGTTTCCAGGCTCCACCAGTGCCCAGTGTCCAGACTCCTTCCACTGCACCAGTGCCCTGTTTCCAGGCTCCACCAGTGCCCAGTGTCCAGACTCCTTCCGCTGCACTACTGCCCAACATTCAGGTTCTGCCAGCTGCACCTCTGCCCGGCACCCAGATTCCACCTGCTGCACCAGTGCCCTGTTTCCAGGCTCCACCAGTGCCTTGTGTCCAGAATCCATCAGCTGCACCAGTGCCCTCGGCAATGGTAAAATGTCCTTTTCTAGACCAATTGTTTCTCATTTAGTCATTCGCCCTTAAGCAGCAAATCCACTAACTCAATTAACAGCATGTAATTATCTAACCAACCGTTATATTTTTCCAGGCTGTTGACGAGCACTGCATTCCTGGAATGGACCGAGTGGATGAGTTGGCGGAGTGTCTGGTGGAGCTGCGCACACAGGCGAGCCTCACACTTACCAACCAACAAGTTGCGACCATTGTGGGTTTGTTGCAGAACCTGGACCAATTTGACAAAGACAGGGTGATGTATGCTGCTCGTCATCAAGACAGGCTACTTACAGGACGTTTTAGGTCCCCTAAAAAGAAAGCTGTCTTCACTCCTGGTGTCGACAGCACAAAGAGATGTGTTTTGGGTTCTAGCGGCTCTCCAGCACAGTGGCCTAATTGTTGTCGCCTTGTTGAAATGATTTTTATAAGGTTGTGTAGCATCCACCGAAGCCCCAAAAAACAGAGGACACAATCTCTGTCTAGATGGGATCTCATTCTTCGCGATTACAGAAGAATTCGGCAGCTAATCCTGAGCAATGGAACGGTGATGAGCGAAACAACCCTTCAGCTAGTTGAGGTAAACCAGAGGACCCTTACAACATGGCACAATGAACGTTTAAAGGGTCAGGAGGTCTTAGTGCTCTTGCAAGGGCTGGAGCTTCCTGAGGCACGTCCAGTGGCATTGGATGCTCTGCCTCCAGCACGAGTACAGCCTGTTGTGCCTCCACAATATAGCCACCAGTTGCATAACTACCAGATGCCACCAGACACAGCTGGACAGGCAAAGACAAAGTTTAGAAAGATCCAGCCCTCAGCTGCCTGTACATCTGCCACAGCATCATCTTTTGAGCCATCAGCCTTACACCCTCAGCGTTCAGCCACGTTCAGCCAGCTAAGGACAATTTATCCCAGGCCGACAGCACCGCACCCATTGGTTCCTGACGCACCCACTGCCCCTGTTGTGTCTCAGATGTTACTGTTGCCCTGCCCAGCCCCATTTCCCACCATTAACCCTGGAGCAATTTCCTCTGACCCACCTGCAAATGACACAGCCACCCCAACCAAACGGTCGTACAATCGTACTGTAAAAGCAAATACTTGCAGAAAGTGTGGCCAATTTCGTACACAAGAAACTGGCCATAGCCAGTACAAAGGCAAAATATTTTGCCCAAATAAAGAAACAATTACGAAGGAGCAGTGGTTACAGAATGTGAGAAAATAACTCGTGTGTGTGTGTGTGTGTGTGTGTGTGTGTGTGTGTGTGTGTGTGTGTGTGTGTGTGTGTGTGTGTGTGTGTGTGTGTGTGTGATTCATTCATTTTGCTCTCTTGGTTGGCTCTGCTCTGTTTTTTTATCTCCCAGCCATATTTAATTTTAAAGGATTATACTGTGCACTTTTTTTAAAATCTTGTATTATCATTATTATTATTATGAAAACAATATTAAGTAAAATACAAAAGTGTGTATATATGTGAGTATGTATAAGGATGTATACTTACACTATAACACATGGAAATATATAATAAATATTAAACAACATTAAACTATTATATATATATTTAAGTACAGTGCACATACATATATTTTATATACTTATATTTTATATAGTCTATGTACATAAATTCTTATATTTTAAACTTATTTTTATGTTTGTGTTCTTTTGTTGTTCCATATAGTGAACTCAGTACTTTTCCACATTTTTCTAATATGTATATAGTTAATAAATCTGTTTCTCTATGAAGACTGGTGTGTTGTATTTGTTTTATTGCATGTAATGAAATTCAGTGTACTTGCATTCACTGTCAAGTAACTGTTCCATTTCACTCTGAATTAAATAGCATATTACAATATAGTGTGAATGCAGTTATAAGGGAACCCCCTTATAACTGCATTCACACTATATTGTAATATGCTATTTAATATGTTTTGCCCCTACTGCCATAGGAAATGATTACCTTAATAAATGCATTTGGACAAAAAATACTATCTTAAGTATTATGGATGAAATTTTATAATGAATTCAAATGGTTTACTCCAATAAGAAAAATGTAACTTAGCAATGAAACAATCGATAAAAATCAAATACACACAATCCAACTTAGAAATGAAACAATCAATAAAATAAAATATTTTATGTGATGGGGTGGATTCGAACCTATGACTTACTGAATTTCTCACTTTTTTCCCCCCCTTTTCTCCCCCCTTCTTCCCCTTCTTATACGGACTATTCTTCCCCTTCTTATACGGACTATTCTTCCCCAGCTTTAGCTCAGCTGGTAGAGCGGAGGACTGTAGGTGACAAGTTGGCAATCCTTAGGTCGCTGGTTCGACTCCGGCTCGAAGGAGGTCTTTTTCACACGCAAACATTTCCTAGGGTCGCTCGAGTTCGAAGTCCGCCATTTTGCAATCACGTCCGCCTTTGGAGGGCAAAAGCTCATTCCCTGACCGGGAATCGAACCCGGGCCGCGGCGGTGAGAGCGCCGAATCCTAACCACTAGACCACCAGGGAAGGTCTGTTGACACCTTCCCCTCAAGCCCGTCTGTGGGCCTCTACCAGATTTTGCAGCAAGACCACCAAGGCTTGTATTTTCCTCCGGGAGAGGAGACGTCTCTGACCCTGGATCCCAGTTCTTCCGCTGAGAAACTGTCACAGGCTCTGTTGGAATATCCGAACGACACCGCCACTTGCCATGAAAACAAAGCAACCGAGATCCCCAATATGTGAGGCCTCCATCTCGAAGGTTTTTTATAGCAGGCCCCACATCGGACCCCTTCCTGACGTTGGCTCCAGGCCTGTTAATGGCATGAGAAAAAGTAGATGTCATGACAGGCCTCTGCCCAGTCGAACACCAACAGGTCCCATGTAAGCTCAAGGACGCTCTGATCGGTGGGCCAGTGGCGCAATGGATAACGCGTCTGACTACGGATCAGAAGATTCTAGGTTCGACTCCTGGCTGGCTCGCTCTGCCTCTTTTGCTTCGCTGTCAGCCCATAGCCGGTATTTATTATTCCGTTTTATTAGGCCATCGTTTTTGTTTGTATAAAAAAATTGACAGTCCAACAATAGGCTGCTTTGTCAGTGGGATAACGGCTACCATACAATACCATGCGTCTTTTCAATTGTATTGCATGAGTACAGTCAAAAGGACCTTGCTTTACGACCAGTTTATAGTGTCTATTATGCCATCGCAGGAATGGGAAGAAACTGAACCCCCTGGGCGTGGCAAATGAGAGCTCCCTCCGGTGAGCCTGATGAAATTGAATTCAGTAGACAATCCCTTCGGATCATTCCCATGATCTTAAAGGGGGCTGTCACACACTAAAAGCCAAAGGGCCTGTTCCAGGCGGGAGGAAGATCCCATATGGTCTAGCGGTCAGGATTCCTGGTTTTCACCCAGGCGGCCCGGGTTCGACTCCCGGTATGGGAAGTTGGCGTTTTCTTTGCTTCACTTGTCGAAACAGCCAGCACGTCTGTCCGTGCCAGTAGCCCTTTTAGCCAGCGGCGGAGCTTCAGCAACCTGATAGGTTGAGGTTCTGTCACCAACCAGTGTGCCTTCGATAGCTCAGCTGGTAGAGCGGAGGACTGTAGGTGGCAAGTTGGCAATCCTTAGGTCGCTGGTTCGACTCCGGCTCGAAGGAGCTCTTTTTCACACGCAAACATTTCCTAGGGTCGCTCGAGTTCGAAGTCCGCCATTTTGCAATCACGACCGCCTTTGGAGGGCAAAAGCTCATTCCCTGACCGGGAATCGAACCCGGGCCGCGGCGGTGAGAGCGCCGAATCCTAACCACTAGACCACCAGGGAAGGTCTGTTGACCCCTTCCCCTCAAGCCCGTCTGTGGGCCTCTACCAGATTTTGCAGCAAGACCACTAAGGCTTGTATTTTCCTCCGGGAGAGGAGACGTCTCTGACCCTGGATCCCAGTTCTTCCGCTGAGAAACTGTCACAGGCTCTGTTGGAATATCCGAACGACACCGCCACTTGCCATGAAAACAAAGCAACCGAGATCCCCAATATGTGAGGCCTCCATCTCGAAGGTTTTTTATAGCAGGCCCCACATCGGACCCCTTCCTGACGTTGGCTCCAGGCCTGTTAATGGCATGAGAAAAAGTAGATGTCATGACAGGCCTCTGCCCAGTCGAACACCAACAGGTCCCGTGTAAGCTCAAGGACGCTCTGATCGGTGGGCCAGTGGCGCAATGGATAATGCGTCTGACTACGGATCAGAAGATTCTAGGTTCGACTCCTGGCTGGCTCGCTCTGCCTCTTTTGCTTCGCTATCAGCCCATAGCCGGTATTTATTATTCCGTTTTTATTAGGCCATCGTTTTTGTTTGTATAAAAAAATTGACAGTCCAACAATAGGCTGCTTTGTCAGTGGGATAACGGCTACCATACAATACCATGCGTCTTTTCAATTGTATTGCATGAGTACAGTCAAAAGGACCTTGCTTTACGACCAGTTTATAGTGTCTATTATGCCATCGCAGGAATGGGAGGAAACTGAACCCCCTGGGCGTGGCAAATGAGAGCTCCCTCCGGTGAGCCTGATGAAATTGAATTCAGTAGACAATCCCTTCGGATCATTCCCATGATCTTAAAGGGGGCTGTCACACACTAAAAGCCAAAGGGCCTGTTCCAGGGGGGAGGAAGATCCCATATGGTCTAGCGGTCAGGATTTCTGGTTTTTACCCAGGCGGCCCGGGTTCGACTCCCGGTATGGGAAGTTGGCGTTTTCTTTGCTTCACTTATCGAAACAGCCAGCACGTCTGTCCGTCCCAGTAGCCCTTTTAGCCAGCGGCGGAGCTTCAGCAACCTGATAGGTTGAGGTTCTGTCACCAACCAGTGTGCCTTCGATAGCTCAGCTGGTAGAGCGGAGGACTGTAGGTGACAAGTTGGCAATCCTTAGGTCGCTGGTTCGACTCCGGCTCGAAGGAGGTCTTTTTCACACGCAAACATTTCCTAGGGTCGCTCGAGTTCGTAGTCCGCCATTTTGCAATCACGACCGCCTTTGGAGGGCAAAAGCTCATTCCCAGACCGGGAATCGAACCCGGGCCGCGGCGGTGAGAGCGCCGAATCCTAACCACTAGACCACCAGGGAAGGTCTGTTGACACTTTCCCCTCAAGCCCGTCTGTGGGCCTCTACCAGATTTTGCAGCAAGACCACTAAGGCTTGTATTTTCCTCCGGGAGAGGAGACGTCTCTGACCCTGGATCCCAGTTCTTCCGCTGAGAAACTGTCACAGGCTCTGTTGGAATATCCGAACGACACCGCCACTTGCCATGAAAACAAAGCAACCGAGATCCCCAATATGTGAGGCCTCCATCTCGAAGGTTTTTTATAGCAGGCCCCACATCGGACCCCTTCCTGACGTTGGCTCCAGGCCTGTTAATGGCATGAGAAAAAGTAGATGTCATGACAGGCCTCTGCCCAGTCGAACACCAACAGGTCCCGTGTAAGCTCAAGGACGCGTTGATCGGTGGGCCAGTGGCGCAATGGATAACGCGTCTGACTACGGATCAGAAGATTCTAGGTTCGACTCCTGGCTGGCTCGGCCTCTTTTGCTTCGCTGTCAGCCCATAGCCGCTATTTATTATTCCGTTTTATTAGGCCATCGTTTTTGTTTGTATAAAAAAATTGACAGTCCAACAATAGGCTGCTTTGTCAGTGGGATAATGGCTACCATACAATACCATGCGTCTTTTCAATTGTATTGCATGAGTACAGTCAAAAGGACCTTGCTTTACGACCAGTTTATAGTGTCTATTATGCCATCGCAGGAATGGGAGGAAACTGAACCCCCTGGGCGTGGCAAATGAGAGCTCCCTCAGGTGAGCCTGATGAAATTGAATTCAGTAGACAATCCCTTCGGATCATTCCCATGATCTTAAAGGGGGCTGTCACACACTAAAAGCCAAAGGGCCTGTTCCAGGCAGGTGGAAGATCCCATATGGTCTAGCGGTCAGGATTCCTGGTTTTCACCCAGGCGGCCCGGGTTCGACTCCCGGTATGGGAAGTTGGCGTTTTCTTTGCTTCACTTGTCGAAACAGCCAGCACGTCTGTCCGTGCCAGTAGCCCTTTTAGCCAGCGGCGGAGCTTCAGCAACCTGATAGGTTGAGGTTCTGTCACCAACCAGTGTGCCTTCGATAGCTCAGCTGGTAGAGCGGAGGACTGTAGGTGGCAAGTTGGCAATCCTTAGGTCGCTGGTTCGACTCCGGCTCGAAGGAGCTCTTTTTCACTTGCAAACATTTCCTAGGGTCGCTCGAGTTCGAAGTCCGCCATTTTGCAATCACGACCGCCTTTGGAGGGCAAAAGCTCATTCCCTGACCGGGAATCGAACCCGGGCCGCGGCGGTGAGAGCGCCGAATCCTAACCACTAGACCACCAGGGAAGGTCTGTTGACCCCTTCCCCTCAAGCCCGTCTGTGGGCCTCTACCAGATTTTGCAGCAAGACCACTAAGGCTTGTATTTTCCTCCGGGAGAGGAGACGTCTCTGACCCTGGATCCCAGTTCTTCCGCTGAGAAACTGTCACAGGCTCTGTTGGAATATCCGAACGACACCGCCACTTGCCATGAAAACAAAGCAACCGAGATCCCCAATATGTGAGGCCTCCATCTCGAAGGTTTTTTATAGCAGGCCCCACATCGGACCCCTTCCTGACGTTGGCTCCAGGCCTGTTAATGGCATGAGAAAAAGTAGATGTCATGACAGGCCTCTGCCCAGTCGAACACCAACAGGTCCCGTGTAAGCTCAAGGACGCTCTGATCGGTGGGCCAGTGGCGCAATGGATAACGCGTCTGACTACGGATCAGAAGATTCTAGGTTCGACTCCTGGCTGGCTCGGCCTCTTTTGCTTCGCTATCAGCCCATAGCCGGTATTTATTATTCCGTTTTATTAGGCCATCGTTTTTGTTTGTATAAAAAAATTGACAGTCCAACAATAGGCTGCTTTGTCAGTGGGATAACGGCTACCATACAATACCATGCGTCTTTTCAATTGTATTGCATGAGTACAGTCAAAAGAACCTTGCTTTACGACCAGTTTATAGTGTCTTATTATGCCATCGCAGGAATGGGAGGAAACTGAACCCCCTGGGCGTGGCAAATGAGAGCTCCCTCTGGTGAGCCTGATGAAATTGAATTCAGTAGACAATCCCTTCGGATCATTCCCATGATCTTAAAGGGGGCTGTCACACACTGAAAGCCAAAAGGCCTGTTCCAGGCGGGAGGAAGATCCCATATGGTCTAGCGGTCAGGATTCCTGGTTTTCACCCAGGCGGCCCGGGTTCGACTCACGGTATGGGAAGTTGGCGTTTTCTTTGCTTCACTTATCGAAACAGCCAGCACGTCTGTCCGTGCCAGTAGCCCTTTTAGCCAGCGGCGGAGCTTCAGCAACCTGATAGGTTGAGGTTCTGTCACCAACCAGAGTGCCTTCGATAGCTCAGCTGGTAGAGCGGAGGACTGTAGGTGGCAAGTTGGCAATCCTTAGGTCGCTGGTTCGACTCCGGCTCGAAGGAGCTCTTTTTCACTTGCAAACATTTCCTAGGGTCGCTCGAGTTCGAAGTCCGCCATTTTGCAATCACGACCGCCTTTGGAGGGCAAAAGCTCATTCCCTGACCGGGAATCGAACCCGGGCCGCGGCGGTGAGAGCGCCGAATCCTAACCACTAGACCACCAGGGAAGGTCTGTTGACCCCTTCCCCTCAAGCCCGTCTGTGGGCCTCTACCAGATTTTGCAGCAAGACCACTAAGGCTTGTATTTTCCTCCGGGAGAGGAGACGTCTCTGACCCTGGATCCCAGTTCTTCCGCTGAGAAACTGTCACAGGCTCTGTTGGAATATCCGAACGACACCGCCACTTGCCATGAAAACAAAGCAACCGAGATCCCCAATATGTGAGGCCTCCATCTCGAAGGTTTTTTATAGCAGGCCCCACATCGGACCCCTTCCTGACGTTGGCTCCAGGCCTGTTAATGGCATGAGAAAAAGTAGATGTCATGACAGGCCTCTGCCCAGTCGAACACCAACAGGTCCCGTGTAAGCTCAAGGACGCTCTGATCGGTGGGCCAGTGGCGCAATGGATAACGCGTCTGACTACGGATCAGAAGATTCTAGGTTCGACTCCTGGCTGGCTCGGCCTCTTTTGCTTCGCTATCAGCCCATAGCCGGTATTTATTATTCCGTTTTATTAGGCCATCGTTTTTGTTTGTATAAAAAAATTGACAGTCCAACAATAGGCTGCTTTGTCAGTGGGATAACGGCTACCATACAATACCATGCGTCTTTTCAATTGTATTGCATGAGTACAGTCAAAAGAACCTTGCTTTACGACCAGTTTATAGTGTCTTATTATGCCATCGCAGGAATGGGAGGAAACTGAACCCCCTGGGCGTGGCAAATGAGAGCTCCCTCTGGTGAGCCTGATGAAATTGAATTCAGTAGACAATCCCTTCGGATCATTCCCATGATCTTAAAGGGGGCTGTCACACACTGAAAGCCAAAAGGCCTGTTCCAGGCGGGAGGAAGATCCCATATGGTCTAGCGGTCAGGATTCCTGGTTTTCACCCAGGCGGCCCGGGTTCGACTCACGGTATGGGAAGTTGGCGTTTTCTTTGCTTCACTTATCGAAACAGCCAGCACGTCTGTCCGTGCCAGTAGCCCTTTTAGCCAGCGGCGGAGCTTCAGCAACCTGATAGGTTGAGGTTCTGTCACCAACCAGAGTGCCTTCGATAGCTCAGCTGGTAGAGCGGAGGACTGTAGGTGACAAGTTGGCAATCCTTAGGTCGCTGGTTCGACTCCGGCTCGAAGGAGCTCTTTTTCACTTGCAAACATTTCCTAGGGTCGCTCGAGTTCGAAGTCCGCCATTTTGCAATCACGACCGCCTTTGGAGGGCAAAAGCTCATTCCCTGACCGGGAATCGAACCCGGGCCGCGGCGGTGAGAGCGCCGAATCCTAACCACTAGACCACCAGGGAAGGTCTGTTGACCCCTTCCCCTCAAGCCCGTCTGTGGGCCTCTACCAGATTTTGCAGCAAGACCACTAAGGCTTGTATTTTCCTCCGGGAGAGGAGACGTCTCTGACCCTGGATCCCAGTTCTTCCGCTGAGAAACTGTCACAGGCTCTGTTGGAATATCCGAACGACACCGCCACTTGCCATGAAAACAAAGCAACCGAGATCCCCAATATGTGAGGCCTCCATCTCGAAGGTTTTTTATAGCAGGCCCCACATCGGACCCCTTCCTGACGTTGGCTCCAGGCCTGTTAATGGCATGAGAAAAAGTAGATGTCATGACAGGCCTCTGCCCAGTCGAACACCAACAGGTCCCGTGTAAGCTCAAGGACGCTCTGATCGGTGGGCCAGTGGCGCAATGGATAACGCGTCTGACTACGGATCAGAAGATTCTAGGTTCGACTCCTGGCTGGCTCGGCCTCTTTTGCTTCGCTATCAGCCCATAGCCGGTATTTATTATTCCGTTTTATTAGGCCATCGTTTTTGTTTGTATAAAAAAATTGACAGTCCAACAATAGGCTGCTTTGTCAGTGGGATAACGGCTACCATACAATACCATGCGTCTTTTCAATTGTATTGCATGAGTACAGTCAAAAGAACCTTGCTTTACGACCAGTTTATAGTGTCTTATTATGCCATCGCAGGAATGGGAGGAAACTGAACCCCCTGGGCGTGGCAAATGAGAGCTCCCTCTGGTGAGCCTGATGAAATTGAATTCAGTAGACAATCCCTTCGGATCATTCCCATGATCTTAAAGGGGGCTGTCACACACTGAAAGCCAAAAGGCCTGTTCCAGGCGGGAGGAAGATCCCATATGGTCTAGCGGTCAGGATTCCTGGTTTTCACCCAGGCGGCCCGGGTTCGACTCACGGTATGGGAAGTTGGCGTTTTCTTTGCTTCACTTATCGAAACAGCCAGCACGTCTGTCCGTGCCAGTAGCCCTTTTAGCCAGCGGCGGAGCTTCAGCAACCTGATAGGTTGAGGTTCTGTCACCAACCAGAGTGCCTTCGATAGCTCAGCTGGTAGAGCGGAGGACTGTAGGTGGCAAGTTGGCAATCCTTAGGTCGCTGGTTCGACTCCGGCTCGAAGGAGGTCTTTTTCACACTCAAACATTTCCTAGGGTCGCTCGAGTTCGTAGTCCGCCATTTTGCAATCACGACCGCCTTTGGAGGGCAAAAGCTCATTCCCTGACCGGGAATCGAACCCGGGCCGCGGCGGTGAGAGCGCCGAATCCTAACCACTAGACCACCAGGGAAGGTCTGTTGACCCCTTCCCCTCAAGCCCGTCTGTGGGCCTCTACCAGATTTTGCAGCAAGACCACTAAGGCTTGTATTTTCCTCCGGGAGAGGAGACGTCTCTGACCCTGGATCCCAGTTCTTCCGCTGAGAAACTGTCACAGGCTCTGTTGGAATATCCGAACGACACCGCCACTTGCCATGAAAACAAAGCAACCGAGATCCCCAATATGTGAGGCCTCCATCTCGAAGGTTTTTTATAGCAGGCCCCACATCGGACCCCTTCCTGACGTTGGCTCCAGGCCTGTTAATGGCATGAGAAAAAGTAGATGTCATGACAGGCCTCTGCCCAGTCGAACACCAACAGGTCCCGTGTAAGCTCAAGGACGCTGTGATCGGTGGGCCAGTGGCGCAATGGATAACGCGTCTGACTACGGATCAGAAGATTCTAGGTTCGACTCCTGGCTGGCTCGCTCTGCCTCTTTTGCTTCGCTGTCAGCCCATAGCCGGTATTTATTATTCCGTTTTATTAGGCCATCGTTTTTGTTTGTATAAAAAAATTGACAGTCCAACAATAGGCTGCTTTGTCAGTGGGATAACGGCTACCATACAATACCATGCGTCTTTTCAATTGTATTGCATGAGTACAGTCAAAGGGACCTTGCTTTACGACCAGTTTATAGTGTCTATTATGCCATCGCAGGAATGGGAGGAAACTGAACCCCCTGGGCGTGGCAAATGAGAGCTCCCTCTGGTGAGCCTGATGAAATTGAATTCAGTAGACAATCCCTTCGGATCATTCCCATGATCTTAAAGGGGGCTGTCACACACTGAAAGCCAAAGGGCCTGTTCCAGGCGGGAGGAAGATCCCATATGGTCTAGCGGTCAGGATTCCTGGTTTTCACCCAGGCGGCCCGGGTTCGACTCCCGGTATGGGAAGTTGGCGTTTTCTTTGCTTCACTTGTCGAAACAGCCAGCACGTCTGTCCGTGCCAGTAGCCCTTTTAGCCAGCGGCGGAGCTTCAGCAACCTGATAGGTTGAGGTTCTGTCACCAACCAGTGTGCCTTCGATAGCTCAGCTGGTAGAGCGGAGGACTGTAGGTGACAAGTTGGCAATCCTTAGGTCGCTGGTTCGACTCCGGCTCGAAGGAGGTCTTTTTCACTTGCAAACATTTCCTAGGGTCACTCGAGTTCGAAGTCCGCCATTTTGCAATCACGACCGCCTTTGGAGGGCAAAAGCTCATTCCCTGACCGGGAATCGAACCCGGGCCGCGGCGGTGAGAGCGCCGAATCCTAACCACTAGACCACCAGGGAAGGTCTGTTGACCCCTTCCCCTCAAGCCCGTCTGTGGGCCTCTACCAGATTTTGCAGCAAGACCACTAAGGCTTGTATTTTCCTCCGGGAGAGGAGACGTCTCTGACCCTGGATCCCAGTTCTTCCGCTGAGAAACTGTCACAGGCTCTGTTGGAATATCCGAACGACACCGCCACTTGCCATGAAAACAAAGCAACCGAGATCCCCAATATGTGAGGCCTCCATCTCGAAGGTTTTTTATAGCAGGCCCCACATCGGACCCCTTCCTGACGTTGGCTCCAGGCCTGTTAATGGCATGAGAAAAAGTAGATGTCATGACAGGCCTCTGCCCAGTCGAACACCAACAGGTCCCGTGTAAGCTCAAGGACGCTCTGATCGGTGGGCCAGTGGCGCAATGGATAATGCGTCTGACTACGGATCAGAAGATTCTAGGTTCGACTCCTGGCTGGCTCGCTCTGCCTCTTTTGCTTCGCTGTCAGCCCATAGCCGGTATTTATTATTCCGTTTTATTAGGCCATCGTTTTTGTTTGTATAAAAAAATTGACAGTCCAACAATAGGCTGCTTTGTCAGTGGGATAACGGCTACCATACAATACCATGCGTCTTTTCAATTGTATTGCATGAGTACAGTCAAAAGGACCTTGCTTTACGACCAGTTTATAGTGTCTTATTATGCCATCGCAGGAATGGGAGGAAACTGAACCCCCTGGGCGTGGCAAATGAGAGCTCCCTCCGGTGAGCCTGATGAAATTGAATTCAGTAGACAATCCCTTCGGATCATTCCCATGATCTTAAAGGGGGCTGTCACACACTAAAAGCCAAAGGGCCTGTTGCAGGGGGGAGGAAGATCCCATATGGTCTAGTGGTCAGGATTCCTGGTTTTCACCCAGGCGGCCCCTGGTTCGACTCCCGGTATGGGAAGTTGGCGTTTTCTTTGCTTCACTTGTCGAAACAGCCAGCACGTCTGTCCGTGCCAGTAGCCCTTTTAGCCATCGGCGGAGCTTCAGCAACCTGATAGGTTGAGGTTCTGTCACCAACCAGCGTGCCTTCGATAGCTCAGCTGGTAGAGCGGAGGACTGTAGGTGACAATTTGGCAATCCTTAGGTCGCTGGTTCGACTCCGGCTCAAAGGAGGTCTTTTTCACACGCAAACATTTCCTAGGGTCGCTCGAGTTCGAAGTCCGCCATTTTGCAATCACGACCGCCTTTGGAGGGCAAAAGCTCATTCCCTGACCGGGAATCGAAACCGGGCCGCGGCGGTGAGAGCGCCGAATCCTAACCACTAGACCACCAGGGAAGGTCTGTTGACACCTTCCCCTCAAGCCCGTCTGTGGGCCTCTACCAGATTTTGCAGCAAGACCACCAAGGCTTGTATTTTCCTCCGGGAGAGGAGACGTCTCTGACCCTGGATCCCAGTTCTTCCGCTGAGAAACTGTCACAGGCTCTGTTGGAATATCCGAACGACACCGTCACTTGCCATGAAAACAAAGCAACCGAGATCCCCAATATGTGAGGCCTCCATCTCGAAGGTTTTTTATAGCAGGCCCCACATCGGACCCCTTCCTGACGTTGGCTCCAGGCCTGTTAATGGCATGAGAAAAAGTAGATGTCATGACAGGCCTCTGCCCAGTCGAACACCAACAGGTCCCGTGTAAGCTCAAGGACGCTCTGATCGGTGGGCCAGTGGCGCAATGGATAACGCGTCTGACTACGGATCAGAAGATTCTAGGTTCGACTCCTGGCTGGCTCGGCCTCTTTTGCTTCGCTGTCAGCCCATAGCCGGTATTTATTATTCCGTTTTATTAGGCCATCGTTTTTGTTTGTATAAAAAAATTGACAGTCCAACAATAGGCTGCTTTGTCAGTGGGATAACGGCTACCATACAATACCATGCGTCTTTTCAATTGTATTGCATGAGTACAGTCAAAAGGACCTTGCTTTACGACCAGTTTATAGTGTCTATTATGCCTGAACTGTCTATTATGCCTAACTGAACCCCCTGGGCGTGGCAAATGAGAGCTCCCTCCGGTGAGCCTGATGAAATTGAATTCAGTAGACAATCCCTTCGGATCATTCCCATGATCTTAAAGGGGGCTGTCACACACTGAAAGCCAAAGGGCCTGTTCCAGGCGGGAGGAAGATCCCATATGGTCTAGCGGTCAGCATTCCTGGTTTTCACCCAGGCGGCCCGGGTTCGACTCCCGGTATGGGAAGTTGGCGTTTTCTTTGCTTCACTTATCGAAACAGCCAGCATGTCTGTCCGTGCCAGTAGCCCTTTTAGCCAGCGGCGGAGCTTCAGCAACCTGATAGGTTGAGGTTCTGTCACCAACCAGTGTGCCTTCGATAGCTCAGCTGGTAGAGCGGAGGACTGTAGGTGGCAAGTTGGCAATCCTTAGGTCGCTGGTTCGACTCCGGCTCGAAGGAGGTCTTTTTCACACTCAAACATTTCCTAGGGTCGCTCGAGTTCGTAGTCCGCCATTTTGCAATCACGACCGCCTTTGGAGGGCAAAAGCTCATTCCCTGACCGGGAATCGAACACGGGCCGCGGCGGTGAGAGCGCCGAATCCTAACCACTAGACCACCAGGGAAGGTCTGTTGACCCCTTCCCCTCAAGCCCGTCTGTGGGCCTCTACCAGATTTTGCAGCAAGACCACTAAGGCTTGTATTTTCCTCCGGGAGAGGAGACGTCTCTGACCCTGGATCCCAGTTCTTCCGCTGAGAAACTGTCACAGGCTCTGTTGGAATATCCGAACGACACCGCCACTTGCCATGAAAACAAAGCAACCGAGATCCCCAATATGTGAGGCCTCCATCTCGAAGGTTTTTTATAGCAGGCCCCACATCGGACCCCTTCCTGACGTTGGCTCCAGGCCTGTTAATGGCATGAGAAAAAGTAGATGTCATGACAGGCCTCTGCCCAGTCGAACACCAACAGGTCCCGTGTAAGCTCAAGGACGCTCTGATCGGTGGGCCAGTGGCGCAATGGATAACGCGTCTGACTACGGATCAGAAGATTCTAGGTTCGACTCCTGGCTGGCTCGCTCTGCCTCTTTTGCTTCGCTGTCAGCCCATAGCCGGTATTTATTATTCCGTTTTATTAGGCCATCGTTTTTGTTTGTATAAAAAAATTGACAGTCCAACAATAGGCTGCTTTGTCAGTGGGATAACGGCTACCATACAATACCATGCGTCTTTTCAATTGTATTGCATGAGTACAGTCAAAAGGACCTTGCTTTACGACCAGTTTATAGTGTCTTATTATGCCATCGCAGGAATGGGAGGAAACTGAACCCCCTGGGCGTGGCAAATGAGAGCTCCCTCCGGTGAGCCTGATGAAATTGAATTCAGTAGACAATCCCTTCGGATCATTCCCATGATCTTAAAGGGGGCTGTCACACACTAGAAGCCAAAGGGCCTGTTCCAGGGGGGAGGAAGATCCCATATGGTCTAGCGGTCAGGATTCCTGGTTTTCACCCAGGCGGCCCGGGTTCGACTCCCGGTATGGGAAGTTGGCGTTTTCTTTGCTTCACTTGTCGAAACAGCCAGCACGTCTGTCCGTGCCAGTAGCCCTTTTAGCCAGCGGCGGAGCTTCAGCAACCTGATAGGTTGAGGTTCTGTCACCAACCAGTGTGCCTTCGATAGCTCAGCTGGTAGAGCGGAGGACTGTAGGTGACAAGTTGGCAATCCTTAGGTCGCTGGTTCGACTCCGGCTCGAAGGAGGTCTTTTTCACACGCAAACATTTCCTAGGGTCGCTCGAGTTCGAAGTCCGCCATTTTGCAGTCACGACCGCCTTTGGAGGGCAAAAGCTCATTCCCTGACCGGGAATCGAACCCGGGCCGCAGCGGTGAGAGCGCCGAATCCTAACCACTAGACCACCAGGGAAGGTCTGTTGACACCTTCCCCTCAAGCCCGTCTGTGGGCCTCTACCAGATTTTGCAGCAAGACCACCAAGGCTTGTATTTTCCTCCGGGAGAGGAGACGTCTCTGACCCTGGATCCCAGTTCTTCCGCTGAGAAACTGTCACAGGCTCTGTTGGAATATCCGAACGACACCGCCACTTGCCATGAAAACAAAGCAACCGAGATCCCCAATATGTGAGGCCTCCATCTCGAAGGTTTTTTATAGCAGGCCCCACATCGGACCCCTTCCTGACGTTGGCTCCAGGCCTGTTAATGGCATGAGAAAAAGTAGATGTCATGACAGGCCTCTGCCCAGTCGAACACCAACAGGTCCCGTGTAAGCTCAAGGACGCTCTGATCGGTGGGCCAGTGGCGCAATGGATAACGCGTCTGACTACGGATCAGAAGATTCTAGGTTCGACTCCTGGCTGGCTCGCTCTGCCTCTTTTGCTTCGCTGTCAGCCCATAGCCGGTATTTATTATTCCGTTTTATTAGGCCATCGTTTTTGTTTGTATAAAAAAATTGACAGTCCAACAATAGGCTGCTTTGTCAGTGGGATAACGGCTACCATACAATACCATGCGTCTTTTCAATTGTATTGCATGAGTACAGTCAAAAGGACCTTGCTTTACGACCAGTTTATAGTGTCTTATTATGCCATCGCAGGAATGGGAGGAAACTGAACCCCCTGGGCGTGGCAAATGAGAGCTCCCTCCGGTGAGCCTGATGAAATTGAATTCAGTAGACAATCCCTTCGGATCATTCCCATGATCTTAAAGGGGGCTGTCACACACTAAAAGCCAAAGGGCCTGTTCCAGGGGGGAGGAAGATCCCATATGGTCTAGCGGTCAGGATTCCTGGTTTTCACCCAGGCGGCCCGGGTTCGACTCCCGGTATGGGAAGTTGGCGTTTTCTTTGCTTCACTTGTCGAAACAGCCAGCACGTCTGTCCGTGCCAGTAGCCCTTTTAGCCAGCAGCGGAGCTTCAGCAACCTGATAGGTTGAGGTTCTGTCACCAACCAGTGTGCCTTCGATAGCTCAGCTGGTAGAGCGGAGGACTGTAGGTGACAAGTTGGCAATCCTTAGGTCGCTGGTTCGACTCCGGCTCGAAGGAGGTCTTTTTCACACGCAAACATTTCCTAGGGTCGCTCGAGTTCGAAGTCCGCCATTTTGCAATCACGACCGCCTTTGGAGGGCAAAAGCTCATTCCCTGACCGGGAATCGAACCCGGGCCGCAGCGGTGAGAGCGCCGAATCCTAACCACTAGACCACCAGGGAAGGTCTGTTGACACCTTCCCCTCAAGCCCGTCTGTGGGCCTCTACCAGATTTTGCAGCAAGACCACCAAGGCTTGTATTTTCCTCCGGGAGAGGAGACGTCTCTGACCCTGGATCCCAGTTCTTCCGCTGAGAAACTGTCACAGGCTCTGTTGGAATATCCGAACGACACCGCCACTTGCCATGAAAACAAAGCAACCGAGATCCCCAATATGTGAGGCCTCCATCTCGAAGGTTTTTTATAGCAGGCCCCACATCGGACCCCTTCCTGACGTTGGCTCCAGGCCTGTTAATGGCATGAGAAAAAGTAGATGTCATGACAGGCCTCTGCCCAGTCGAACACCAACAGGTCCCGTGTAAGCTCAAGGACGCTCTGATCGGTGGGCCAGTGGCGCAATGGATAATGCGTCTGACTACGGATCAGAAGATTCTAGGTTCGACTCCTGGCTGGCTCGCTCTGCCTCTTTTGCTTCGCTGTCAGCCCATAGCCGGTATTTATTATTCCGTTTAATTAGGCCATCGTTTTTGTTTGTATAAAAAAATTGACAGTCCAACAATAGGCTGCTTTGTCAGTGGGATAACGGCTACCATACAATACCATGCGTCTTTTCAATTGTATTGCATGAGTACAGTCAAAAGGACCTTGCTTTACGACCAGTTTATAGTGTCTATTATGCCATCGCAGGAATGGGAGGAAACTGAACCCCCTGGGCGTGGCAAATGAGAGCTCCCTCCGGTGAGCCTGATGAAATTGAATTCAGTAGACAATCCCTTCGGATCATTCCCATGATCTTAAAGGGGGCTGTCACACACTAAAAGCCAAAGGGCCTGTTCCAGGCGGGAGGAAGATCCCATATGGTCTAGCGGTCAGGATTCCTGGTTTTCACCCAGGCTGCCCGGGTTCGACTCCCGGTATGGGAAGTTGGCGTTTTCTTTGCTTCACTTGTCGAAACAGCCAGCACGTCTGTCCGTGCCAGTAGCCCTTTTAGCCAGCGGCGGAGCTTCAGCAACCTGATAGGTTGAGGTTCTGTCACCAACCAGTGTGCCTTCGATAGCTCAGCTGGTAGAGCGGAGGACTGTAGGTGACAAGTTGGCAATCCTTAGGTTGCTGGTTCGACTCCGGCTCGAAGGAGGTCTTTTTCACACGCAAACATTTCCTAGGGTCGCTCGAGTTCGAAGTCCGCCATTTTGCAATCACGACCGCCTTTGGAGGGCAAAAGCTTATTCCCTGACCGGGAATCGAACCCGGGCCGCGGCGGTGAGAGCGCCGAATCCTAACCACTAGACCACCAGGGAAGGTCTGTTGACCCCTTCCCCTCAAGCCCGTCTGTGGGCCTCTACCAGATTTTGCAGCAAGACCACTAAGGCTTGTATTTTCCTCCGGGAGAGGAGACGTCTCTGACCCTGGATCCCAGTTCTTCCGCTGAGAAACTGTCACAGGCTCTGTTGGAATATCCGAACGACACCGCCACTTGCCATGAAAACAAAGCAACCGAGATCCCCAATATGTGAGGCCTCCATCTCGAAGGTTTTTTATAGCAGGCCCCACATCGGACCCCTTCCTGACGTTGGCTCCAGGCCTGTTAATGGCATGAGAAAAAGTAGATGTCATGACAGGCCTCTGCCCAGTCGAACACCAACAGGTCCCGTGTAAGCTCAAGGACGCTCTGATCGGTGGGCCAGTGGCGCAATGGATAATGCGTCTGACTACGGATCAGAAGATTCTAGGTTCGACTCCTGGCTGGCTCGCTCTGCCTCTTTTGCTTCGCTGTCAGCCCATAGCCGGTATTTATTATTCCGTTTTATTAGGCCATCGTTTTTGTTTGTATAAAAAAATTGACAGTCCAACAATAGGCTGCTTTGTCAGTGGGATAACGGCTACCATACAATACCATGCGTCTTTTCAATTGTATTGCATGAGTACAGTCAAAAGGACCTTGCTTTACGACCAGTTTATAGTGTCTATTATGCCTGAACTGTCTATTATGCCTAACTGAACCCCCTGGGCGTGGCAAATGAGAGCTCCCTCCGGTGAGCCTGATGAAATTGAATTCAGTAGACAATCCCTTCGGATCATTCCCATGATCTTAAAGGGGGCTGTCACACACTGAAAGCCAAAGGGCCTGTTCCAGGCGGGAGGAAGATCCCATATGGTCTAGCGGTCAGCATTCCTGGTTTTCACCCAGGCGGCCCGGGTTCGACTCCCGGTATGGGAAGTTGGCGTTTTCTTTGCTTCACTTATCGAAACAGCCAGCATGTCTGTCCGTGCCAGTAGCCCTTTTAGCCAGCGGCGGAGCTTCAGCAACCTGATAGGTTGAGGTTCTGTCACCAACCAGTGTGCCTTCGATAGCTCAGCTGGTAGAGCGGAGGACTGTAGGTGGCAAGTTGGCAATCCTTAGGTCGCTGGTTCGACTCCGGCTCGAAGGAGGTCTTTTTCACACTCAAACATTTCCTAGGGTCGCTCGAGTTCGTAGTCCGCCATTTTGCAATCACGACCGCCTTTGGAGGGCAAAAGCTCATTCCCTGACCGGGAATCGAACCCGGGCCGCGGCGGTGAGAGCGCCGAATCCTAACCACTAGACCACCAGGGAAGGTCTGTTGACCCCTTCCCCTCAAGCCCGTCTGTGGGCCTCTACCAGATTTTGCAGCAAGACCACTAAGGCTTGTATTTTCCTCCGGGAGAGGAGACGTCTCTGACCCTGGATCCCAGTTCTTCCGCTGAGAAACTGTCACAGGCTCTGTTGGAATATCCGAACGACACCGCCACTTGCCATGAAAACAAAGCAACCGAGATCCCCAATATGTGAGGCCTCCATCTCGAAGGTTTTTTATAGCAGGCCCCACATCGGACCCCTTCCTGACGTTGGCTCCAGGCCTGTTAATGGCATGAGAAAAAGTAGATGTCATGACAGGCCTCTGCCCAGTCGAACACCAACAGGTCCCGTGTAAGCTCAAGGACGCTCTGATCGGTGGGCCAGTGGCGCAATGGATAACGCGTCTGACTACGGATCAGAAGATTCTAGGTTCGACTCCTGGCTGGCTCGGACTCTTTTGCTTCGCTGTCAGCCCATAGCCGGTATTTATTATTCCGTTTTATTAGGCCATCGTTTTTGTTTGTATAAAAAAATTGACAGTCCAACAATAGGCTGCTTTGTCAGTGGGATAACGGCTACCATACAATACCATGCATCTTTTCAATTGTATTGCATGAGTACAGTCAAAAGGACCTTGCTTTACGACCAGTTTATAGTGTCTATTATGCCATCGCAGGAATGGGAGGAAACTGAACCCCCTGGGCGTGGCAAATGAGAGCTCCCTCTGGTGAGCCTGATGAAATTGAATTCAGTAGACAATCCCTTCGGATCATTCCCATGATCTTAAAGGGGGCTGTCACACACTGAAAGCCAAAGGGCCTGTTCCAGGCGGGAGGAAGATCCCATATGGTCTAGCGGTCAGGATTCCTGGTTTTCACCCAGGCGGCCCGGGTTCGACTCCCGGTATGGGAAGTTGGCGTTTTCTTTGCTTCACTTATCGAAACAGCCAGCACGTCTGTCCGTGCCAGTAGCCCTTTTAGCCAGCGGCGGAGCTTCAGCAACCTGATAGGTTGAGGTTCTGTCACCAACCAGTGTGCCTTCGATAGCTCAGCTGGTAGAGCGGAGGACTGTAGGTGGCAAGTTGGCAATCCTTAGGTCGCTGGTTCGACTCCGGCTCGAAGGAGGTCTTTTTCACACTCAAACATTTCCTAGGGTCGCTCGAGTTCGTAGTCCGCCATTTTGCAATCACGACCGCCTTTGGAGGGCAAAAGCTCATTCCCTGACCGGGAATCGAACCCGGGCTGCGGCGGTGAGAGCGCCGAATCCTAACCACTAGACCACCAGGGAAGGTCTGTTGACCCCTTCCCCTCAAGCCCGTCTGTGGGCCTCTACCAGATTTTGCAGCAAGACCACTAAGGCTTGTATTTTCCTCCGGGAGAGGAGACGTCTCTGACCCTGGATCCCAGTTCTTCCGCTGAGAAACTGTCACAGGCTCTGTTGGAATATCCGAACGACACCGCCACTTGCCATGAAAACAAAGCAACCGAGATCCCCAATATGTGAGGCCTCCATCTCGAAGGTTTTTTATAGCAGGCCCCACATCGGACCCCTTCCTGACGTTGGCTCCAGGCCTGTTAATGGCATGAGAAAAAGTAGATGTCATGACAGGCCTCTGCCCAGTCGAACACCAACAGGTCCCGTGTAAGCTCAAGGACGCTCTGATCGGTGGGCCAGTGGCGCAATGGATAATGCGTCTGACTACGGATCAGAAGATTCTAGGTTCGACTCCTGGCTGGCTCGCTCTGCCTCTTTTGCTTCGCTGTCAGCCCATAGCCGGTATTTATTATTCCGTTTTATTAGGCCATCGTTTTTGTTTGTATAAAAAAATTGACAGTCCAACAATAGGCTGCTTTGTCAGTGGGATAACGGCTACCATACAATACCATGCGTCTTTTCAATTGTATTGCATGAGTACAGTCAAAAGGACCTTGCTTTACGACCAGTTTATAGTGTCTATTATGCCTGAACTGTCTATTATGCCTAACTGAACCCCCTGGGCGTGGCAAATGAGAGCTCCCTCCGGTGAGCCTGATGAAATTGAATTCAGTAGACAATCCCTTCGGATCATTCCCATGATCTTAAAGGGGGCTGTCACACACTGAAAGCCAAAGGGCCTGTTCCAGGCGGGAGGAAGATCCCATATGGTCTAGCGGTCAGCATTCCTGGTTTTCACCCAGGCGGCCCGGGTTCGACTCCCGGTATGGGAAGTTGGCGTTTTCTTTGCTTCACTTATCGAAACAGCCAGCATGTCTGTCCGTGCCAGTAGCCCTTTTAGCCAGCGGCGGAGCTTCAGCAATCTGATAGGTTGAGGTTCTGTCACCAACCAGTGTGCCTTCGATAGCTCAGCTGGTAGAGCGGAGGACTGTAGGTGGCAAGTTGGCAATCCTTAGGTCGCTGGTTCGACTCCGGCTCGAAGGAGGTCTTTTTCACACTCAAACATTTCCTAGGGTCGCTCGAGTTCGTAGTCCGCCATTTTGCAATCACGACCGCCTTTGGAGGGCAAAAGCTCATTCCCTGACCGGGAATCGAACCCGGGCCGCGGCGGTGAGAGCGCCGAATCCTAACCACTAGACCACCAGGGAAGGTCTGTTGACCCCTTCCCCTCAAGCCCGTCTGTGGGCCTCTACCAGATTTTGCAGCAAGACCACTAAGGCTTGTATTTTCCTCCGGGAGAGGAGACGTCTCTGACCCTGGATCCCAGTTCTTCCGCTGAGAAACTGTCACAGGCTCTGTTGGAATATCCGAACGACACCGCCACTTGCCATGAAAACAAAGCAACCGAGATCCCCAATATGTGAGGCCTCCATCTCGAAGGTTTTTTATAGCAGGCCCCACATCGGACCCCTTCCTGACGTTGGCTCCAGGCCTGTTAATGGCATGAGAAAAAGTAGATGTCATGACAGGCCTCTGCCCAGTCGAACACCAACAGGTCCCGTGTAAGCTCAAGGACGCTCTGATCGGTGGGCCAGTGGCGCAATGGATAACGCGTCTGACTACGGATCAGAAGATTCTAGGTTCGACTCCTGGCTGGCTCGGACTCTTTTGCTTCGCTGTCAGCCCATAGCCGGTATTTATTATTCCGTTTTATTAGGCCATCGTTTTTGTTTGTATAAAAAAATTGAAAGTCCAACAATAGGCTGCTTTGTCAGTGGGATAACGGCTACCATACAATACCATGCATCTTTTCAATTGTATTGCATGAGTACAGTCAAAAGGACCTTGCTTTACGACCAGTTTATAGTGTCTATTATGCCATCGCAGGAATGGGAGGAAACTGAACCCCCTGGGCGTGGCAAATGAGAGCTCCCTCTGGTGAGCCTGATGAAATTGAATTCAGTAGACAATCCCTTCGGATCATTCCCATGATCTTAAAGGGGGCTGTCACACACTGAAAGCCAAAGGGCCTGTTCCAGGCGGGAGGAAGATCCCATATGGTCTAGCGGTCAGGATTCCTGGTTTTCACCCAGGCGGCCCGGGTTCGACTCCCGGTATGGGAAGTTGGCGTTTTCTTTGCTTCACTTATCGAAACAGCCAGCACGTCTGTCCGTGCCAGTAGCCCTTTTAGCCAGCGGCGGAGCTTCAGCAACCTGATAGGTTGAGGTTCTGTCACAAACCAGTGTGCCTTCGATAGCTCAGCTGGTAGAGCGGAGGACTGTAGGTGGCAAGTTGGCAATCCTTAGGTCGCTGGTTCGACTCCGGCTCGAAGGAGGTCTTTTTCACACTCAAACATTTCCTAGGGTCGCTCGAGTTCGTAGTCCGCCATTTTGCAATCACGACCGCCTTTGGAGGGCAAAAGCTCATTCCCTGACCGGGAATCGAACCCGGGCTGCGGCGGTGAGAGCGCCGAATCCTAACCACTAGACCACCAGGGAAGGTCTGTTGACCCCTTCCCCTCAAGCCCGTCTGTGGGCCTCTACCAGATTTTGCAGCAAGACCACTAAGGCTTGTATTTTCCTCCGGGAGAGGAGACGTCTCTGACCCTGGATCCCAGTTCTTCCGCTGAGAAACTGTCACAGGCTCTGTTGGAATATCCGAACGACACCGCCACTTGCCATGAAAACAAAGCAACCGAGATCCCCAATATGTGAGGCCTCCATCTCGAAGGTTTTTTATAGCAGGCCCCACATCGGACCCCTTCCTGACGTTGGCTCCAGGCCTGTTAATGGCATGAGAAAAAGTAGATGTCATGACAGGCCTCTGCCCAGTCGAACACCAACAGGTCCCGTGTAAGCTCAAGGACGCTCTGATCGGTGGGCCAGTGGCGCAATGGATAACGCGTCTGACTACGGATCAGAAGATTCTAGGTTCGACTCCTGGCTGGCTCGCTCTGCCTCTTTTGCTTCGCTGTCAGCCCATAGCCGGTATTTATTATTCCGTTTTATTAGGCCATCGTTTTTGTTTGTATAAAAAAATTGACAGTCCAACAATAGGCTGCTTTGTCAGTGGGATAACGGCTACCATACAATACCATGCGTCTTTTCAATTGTATTGCATGAGTACAGTCAAAAGGACCTTGCTTTACGACCAGTTTATAGTGTCTTATTATGCCATCGCAGGAATGGGAGGAAACTGAACCCCCTGGGCGTGGCAAATGAGAGCTCCCTCCGGTGAGCCTGATGAAATTGAATTCAGTAGACAATCCCTTCGGATCATTCCCATGATCTTAAAGGGGGCTGTCACACACTAAAAGCCAAAGGGCCTGTTCCAGGGGGGAGGAAGATCCCATATGGTCTAGCGGTCAGGATTCCTGGTTTTCACCCAGGCGGCCCGGGTTCGACTCCCGGTATGGGAAGTTGGCGTTTTCTTTGCTTCACTTATCGAAACAGCCAGCACGTCTGTCCGTGCCAGTAGCCCTTTTAGCCAGCGTCGGAGCTTCAGCAACCTGATAGGTTGAGGTTCTGTCACCAACCAGTGTGCCTTCGATAGCTCAGCTGGTAGAGCGGAGGACTGTAGGTGACAAGTTGGCAATCCTTAGGTCGCTGGTTCGACTCCGGCTCGAAGGAGGTCTTTTTCACACGCAAACATTTCCTAGGGTCGCTCGAGTTCGTAGTCCGCCATTTTGCAATCACGACCGCCTTTGGAGGGCAAAAGCTCATTCCCTGACCGGGAATCGAACCCGGGCCGCGGCGGTGAGAGCGCCGAATCCTAACCACTAGACCACCAGGGAAGGTCTGTTGACACCTTCCCCTCAAGCCCGTCTGTGGGCCTCTACCAGATTTTGCAGCAAGACCACTAAGGCTTGTATTTTCCTCCGGGAGAGGAGACGTCTCTGACCCTGGATCCCAGTTCTTCCGCTGAGAAACTGTCACAGGCTCTGTTGGAATATCCGAACGACACCGCCACTTGCCATGAAAACAAAGCAACCGAGATCCCCAATATGTGAGGCCTCCATCTCGAAGGTTTTTTATAGCAGGCCCCACATCGGACCCCTTCCTGACGTTGGCTCCAGGCCTGTTAATGGCATGAGAAAAAGTAGATGTCATGACAGGCCTCTGCCCAGTCGAACACCAACAGGTCCCGTGTAAGCTCAAGGACGCTCTGATCGGTGGGCCAGTGGCGCAATGGATAACGCGTCTGACTACGGATCAGAAGATTCTAGGTTCGACTCCTGGCTGGCTCGCTCTGCCTCTTTTGCTTCGCTGTCAGCCCATAGCCGGTATTTATTATTCCGTTTTATTAGGCCATCGTTTTTGTTTGTATAAAAAAATTGACAGTCCAACAATAGGCTGCTTTGTCAGTGGGATAACGGCTACCATACAATACCATGCGTCTTTTCAATTGTATTGCATGAGTACAGTCAAAAGGACCTTGCTTTACGACCAGTTTATAGTGTCTTATTATGCCATCGCAGGAATGGGAGGAAACTGAACCCCCTGGGCGTGGCAAATGAGAGCTCCCTCCGGTGAGCCTGATGAAATTGAATTCAGTAGACAATCCCTTCGGATCATTCCCATGATCTTAAAGGGGGCTGTCACACACTAAAAGCCAAAGGGCCTGTTCCAGGGGGGAGGAAGATCCCATATGGTCTAGCGGTCAGGATTCCTGGTTTTCACCCAGGCGGCCCGGGTTCGACTCCCGGTATGGGAAGTTGGCGTTTTCTTTGCTTCACTTGTCGAAACAGCCAGCACGTCTGTCCGTGCCAGTAGCCCTTTTAGCCAGCGGCGGAGCTTCAGCAACCTGATAGGTTGAGGTTCTGTCACCAACCAGTGTGCCTTCGATAGCTCAGCTGGTAGAGCGGAGGACTGTAGGTGACAAGTTGGCAATCCTTAGGTCGCTGGTTCGACTCCGGCTCGAAGGAGGTCTTTTTCACACTCAAACATTTCCTAGGGTCGCTCGAGTTCGAAGTCCGCCATTTTGCAATCACGACCGCCTTTGGAGGGCAAAAGCTCATTCCCTGACCGGGAATCGAACCCGGGCCGCGGCGGTGAGAGCGCCGAATCCTAACCACTAGACCACCAGGGAAGGTCTGTTGACACCTTCCCCTCAAGCCCGTCTGTGGGCCTCTACCAGATTTTGCAGCAAGACCACCAAGGCTTGTATTTTCCTCCGGGAGAGGAGACGTCTCTGACCCTGGATCCCAGTTCTTCCGCTGAGAAACTGTCACAGGCTCTGTTGGAATATCCGAACGACACCGCCACTTGCCATGAAAACAAAGCAACCGAGATCCCCAATATGTGAGGCCTCCATCTCGAAGGTTTTTTATAGCAGGCCCCACATCGGACCCCTTCCTGACGTTGGCTCCAGGCCTGTTAATGGCATGAGAAAAAGTAGATGTCATGACAGGCCTCTGCCCAGTCGAACACCAACAGGTCCCGTGTAAGCTCAAGGACGCTCTGATCGGTGGGCCAGTGGCGCAATGGATAACGCGTCTGACTACGGATCAGAAGATTCTAGGTTCGACTCCTGGCTGGCTCGCTCTGCCTCTTTTGCTTCGCTGTCAGCCCATAGCCGGTATTTATTATTCCGTTTTATTAGGCCATCGTTTTTGTTTGTATAAAAAAATTGACAGTCCAACAATAGGCTGCTTTGTCAGTGGGATAACGGCTACCATACAATACCATGCGTCTTTTCAATTGTATTGCATGAGTACAGTCAAAAGGACCTTGCTTTACGACCAGTTTATAGTGTCTATTATGCCTGAACTGTCTATTATGCCTAACTGAACCCCCTGGGCGTGGCAAATGAGAGCTCCCTCCGGTGAGCCTGATGAAATTGAATTCAGTAGACAATCCCTTCGGATCATTCCCATGATCTTAAAGGGGGCTGTCACACACTAAAAGCCAAAGGGCCTGTTCCAGGGGGGAGGAAGATCCCATATGGTCTAGCGGTCAGGATTCCTGGTTTTCACCCGGGCGGCCCGGGTTCGACTCCCGGTATGGGAAGTTGGCGTTTTCTTTGCTTCACTTATCGAAACAGCCAGCATGTCTGTCCGTGCCAGTAGCCCTTTTAGCCAGCGTCGGAGCTTCAGCAACCTGATAGGTTGAGGTTCTGTCACCAACCAGTGTGCCTTCGATAGCTCAGCTGGTAGAGCGGAGGACTGTAGGTGACAAGTTGGCAATCCTTAGGTCGCTGGTTCGACTCCGGCTCGAAGGAGGTCTTTTTCACACGCAAACATTTCCTAGGGTCGCTCGAGTTCGTAGTCCGCCATTTTGCAATCACGACCGCCTTTGGAGGGCAAAAGCTCATTCCCTGACCGGGAATCGAACCCGGGCCGCGGCGGTGAGAGCGCCGAATCCTAACCACTAGACCACCAGGGAAGGTCTGTTGACCCCTTCCCCTCAAGCCCGTCTGTGGGCCTCTACCAGATTTTGCAGCAAGACCACTAAGGCTTGTATTTTCCTCCGGGAGAGGAGACGTCTCTGACCCTGGATCCCAGTTCTTCCGCTGAGAAACTGTCACAGGCTCTGTTGGAATATCCGAACGACACCGCCACTTGCCATGAAAACAAAGCAACCGAGATCCCCAATATGTGAGGCCTCCATCTCAAAGGTTTTTTATAGCAGGCCCCACATCGGACCCCTTCCTGACGTTGGCTCCAGGCCTGTTAATGGCATGAGAAAAAGTAGATGTCATGACAGGCCTCTGCCCAGTCGAACACCAACAGGTCCAGTGTAAGCTCAAGGACGCTCTGATGGGTGGGCCAGTGGCGCAATGGATAACGCGTCTGACTACGGATCAGAAGATTCTAGGTTCGACTCCTGGCTGGCTCGCTCTGCCTCTTTTGCTTCGCTGTCAGCCCATAGCCGGTATTTATTATTCCGTTTGATTAGGCCATCGTTTTTGTTTGTATAAAAAAATTGACAGTCCAACAATAGGCTGCTTTGTCAGTGGGATAACGGCTACCATACAATACCATGCGTCTTTTCAATTGTATTGCATGAGTACAGTCAAAAGGACCTTGCTTTACGACCAGTTTATAGTGTCTATTATGCCATCGCAGGAATGGGAGGAAACTGAACCCCCTGGGCGTGGCAAATGAGAGCTCCCTCCGGTGAGCCTGATGAAATTGAATTCAGTAGACAATCCCTTCGGATCATTCCCATGATCTTAAAGGGGGCTGTCACACACTAAAAGCCAAAGGGCCTGTTCCAGGCGGGAGGAAGATCCCATATGGTCTAGCGGTCAGGATTCCTGGTTTTCACCCAGGCGGCCCGGGTTCGACTCCCGGTATGGGAAGTTGGCGTTTTCTTTGCTTCACTTGTCGAAACAGCCAGCACGTCTGTCCGTGCCAGTAGCCCTTTTAGCCAGCGGCGGAGCTTCAGCAACCTGATAGGTTGAGGTTCTGTCACCAACCAGTGTGCCTTCGATAGCTCAGCTGGTAGAGCGGAGGACTGTAGGTGACAAGTTGGCAATCCTTAGGTCGCTGGTTCGACTCCGGCTCGAAGGAGGTCTTTTTCACACGCAAACATTTCCTAGGGTCGCTCGAGTTCGATGTCCGCCATTTTGCAATCACGACCGCCTTTGGAGGGCAAAAGCTCATTCCCTGACCGGGAATCGAACCCGGGCCGCGGCGGTGAGAGCGCCGAATCCTAACCACTAGACCACCAGGGAAGGTCTGTTGACACCTTCCCCTCAAGCCCGTCTGTGGGCCTCTACCAGATTTTGCAGCAAGACCACCAAGGCTTGTATTTTCCTCCGGGAGAGGAGACGTCTCTGACCCTGGATCCCAGTTCTTCCGCTGAGAAACTGTCACAGGCTCTGTTGGAATATCCGAACGACACCGCCACTTGCCATGAAAACAAAGCAACCGAGATCCCCAATATGTGAGGCCTCCATCTCGAAGGTTTTTTATAGCAGGCCCCACATCGGACCCCTTCCTGACGTTGGCTCCAGGCCTGTTAATGGCATGAGAAAAAGTAGATGTCATGACAGGCCTCTGCCCAGTCGAACACCAACAGGTCCCGTGTAAGCTCAAGGACGCTCTGATCGGTGGGCCAGTGGCGCAATGGATAACGCGTCTGACTACGGATCAGAAGATTCTAGGTTCGACTCCTGGCTGGCTCGCTCTGCCTCTTTTGCTTCGCTGTCAGCCCATAGCCGGTATTTATTATTCCGTTTTATTAGGCCATCGTTTTTGTTTGTATAAAAAAATTGACAGTCCAACAATAGGCTGCTTTGTCAGTGGGATAACGGCTACCATACAATACCATGCGTCTTTTCAATTGTATTGCATGAGTACAGTCAAAAGGACCTTGCTTTACGACCAGTTTATAGTGTCTTATTATGCCATCGCAGGAATGGGAGGAAACTGAACCCCCTGGGCGTGGCAAATGAGAGCTCCCTCCGGTGAGCCTGATGAAATTGAATTCAGTAGACAATCCCTTCGGATCATTCCCATGATCTTAAAGGGGGCTGTCACACACTAAAAGCCAAAGGGCCTGTTCCAGGGGGGAGGAAGATCCCATATGGTCTAGCGGTCAGGATTCCTGGTTTTCACCCAGGCGGCCCGGGTTCGACTCCCGGTATGGGAAGTTGGCGTTTTCTTTGCTTCACTTGTCGAAACAGCCAGCACGTCTGTCCGTGCCAGTAGCCCTTTTAGCCAGCGGCGGAGCTTCAGCAACCTGATAGGTTGAGGTTCTGTCACCAACCAGTGTGCCTTCGATAGCTCAGCTGGTAGAGCGGAGGACTGTAGGTGACAAGTTGGCAATCCTTAGGTCGCTGGTTCGACTCCGGCTCGAAGGAGGTCTTTTTCACACTCAAACATTTCCTAGGGTCGCTCGAGTTCGAAGTCCGCCATTTTGCAATCACGACCGCCTTTGGAGGGCAAAAGCTCATTCCCTGACCGGGAATCGAACCCGGGCCGCGGCGGTGAGAGCGCCGAATCCTAACCACTAGACCACCAGGGAAGGTCTGTTGACACCTTCCCCTCAAGCCCGTCTGTGGGCCTCTACCAGATTTTGCAGCAAGACCACCAAGGCTTGTATTTTCCTCCGGGAGAGGAGACGTCTCTGACCCTGGATCCCAGTTCTTCCGCTGAGAAACTGTCACAGGCTCTGTTGGAATATCCGAACGACACCGCCACTTGCCATGAAAACAAAGCAACCGAGATCCCCAATATGTGAGGCCTCCATCTCGAAGGTTTTTTATAGCAGGCCCCACATCGGACCCCTTCCTGACGTTGGCTCCAGGCCTGTTAATGGCATGAGAAAAAGTAGATGTCATGACAGGCCTCTGCCCAGTCGAACACCAACAGGTCCCGTGTAAGCTCAAGGACGCTCTGATCGGTGGGCCAGTGGCGCAATGGATAACGCGTCTGACTACGGATCAGAAGATTCTAGGTTCGACTCCTGGCTGGCTCGCTCTGCCTCTTTTGCTTCGCTGTCAGCCCATAGCCGGTATTTATTATTCCGTTTTATTAGGCCATCGTTTTTGTTTGTATAAAAAAATTGACAGTCCAACAATAGGCTGCTTTGTCAGTGGGATAACGGCTACCATACAATACCATGCGTCTTTTCAATTGTATTGCATGAGTACAGTCAAAAGGACCTTGCTTTACGACCAGTTTATAGTGTCTATTATGCCTGAACTGTCTATTATGCCTAACTGAACCCCCTGGGCGTGGCAAATGAGAGCTCCCTCCGGTGAGCCTGATGAAATTGAATTCAGTAGACAATCCCTTCGGATCATTCCCATGATCTTAAAGGGGGCTGTCACACACTAAAAGCCAAAGGGCCTGTTCCAGGGGGGAGGAAGATCCCATATGGTCTAGCGGTCAGGATTCCTGGTTTTCACCCGGGCGGCCCGGGTTCGACTCCCGGTATGGGAAGTTGGCGTTTTCTTTGCTTCACTTATCGAAACAGCCAGCATGTCTGTCCGTGCCAGTAGCCCTTTTAGCCAGCGTCGGAGCTTCAGCAACCTGATAGGTTGAGGTTCTGTCACCAACCAGTGTGCCTTCGATAGCTCAGCTGGTAGAGCGGAGGACTGTAGGTGACAAGTTGGCAATCCTTAGGTCGCTGGTTCGACTCCGGCTCGAAGGAGGTCTTTTTCACACGCAAACATTTCCTAGGGTCGCTCGAGTTCGTAGTCCGCCATTTTGCAATCACGACCGCCTTTGGAGGGCAAAAGCTCATTCCCTGACCGGGAATCGAACCCGGGCCGCGGCGGTGAGAGCGCCGAATCCTAACCACTAGACCACCAGGGAAGGTCTGTTGACCCCTTCCCCTCAAGCCCGTCTGTGGGCCTCTACCAGATTTTGCAGCAAGACCACTAAGGCTTGTATTTTCCTCCGGGAGAGGAGACGTCTCTGACCCTGGATCCCAGTTCTTCCGCTGAGAAACTGTCACAGGCTCTGTTGGAATATCCGAACGACACCGCCACTTGCCATGAAAACAAAGCAACCGAGATCCCCAATATGTGAGGCCTCCATCTCGAAGGTTTTTTATAGCAGGCCCCACATCGGACCCCTTCCTGACGTTGGCTCCAGGCCTGTTAATGGCATGAGAAAAAGTAGATGTCATGACAGGCCTCTGCCCAGTCGAACACCAACAGGTCCAGTGTAAGCTCAAGGACGCTCTGATGGGTGGGCCAGTGGCGCAATGGATAACGCGTCTGACTACGGATCAGAAGATTCTAGGTTCGACTCCTGGCTGGCTCGCTCTGCCTCTTTTGCTTCGCTGTCAGCCCATAGCCGGTATTTATTATTCCGTTTGATTAGGCCATCGTTTTTGTTTGTATAAAAAAATTGACAGTCCAACAATAGGCTGCTTTGTCAGTGGGATAACGGCTACCATACAATACCATGCGTCTTTTCAATTGTATTGCATGAGTACAGTCAAAAGGACCTTGCTTTACGACCAGTTTATAGTGTCTATTATGCCATCGCAGGAATGGGAGGAAACTGAACCCCCTGGGCGTGGCAAATGAGAGCTCCCTCCGGTGAGCCTGATGAAATTGAATTCAGTAGACAATCCCTTCGGATCATTCCCATGATCTTAAAGGGGGCTGTCACACACTAAAAGCCAAAGGGCCTGTTCCAGGCGGGAGGAAGATCCCATATGGTCTAGCGGTCAGGATTCCTGGTTTTCACCCAGGCGGCCCGGGTTCGACTCCCGGTATGGGAAGTTGGCGTTTTCTTTGCTTCACTTGTCGAAACAGCCAGCACGTCTGTCCGTGCCAGTAGCCCTTTTAGCCAGCGGCGGAGCTTCAGCAACCTGATAGGTTGAGGTTCTGTCACCAACCAGTGTGCCTTCGATAGCTCAGCTGGTAGAGCGGAGGACTGTAGGTGACAAGTTGGCAATCCTTAGGTCGCTGGTTCGACTCCGGCTCGAAGGAGGTCTTTTTCACACGCAAACATTTCCTAGGGTCGCTCGAGTTCGATGTCCGCCATTTTGCAATCACGACCGCCTTTGGAGGGCAAAAGCTCATTCCCTGACCGGGAATCGAACCCGGGCCGCGGCGGTGAGAGCGCCGAATCCTAACCACTAGACCACCAGGGAAGGTCTGTTGACACCTTCCCCTCAAGCCCGTCTGTGGGCCTCTACCAGATTTTGCAGCAAGACCACCAAGGCTTGTATTTTCCTCCGGGAGAGGAGACGTCTCTGACCCTGGATCCCAGTTCTTCCGCTGAGAAACTGTCACAGGCTCTGTTGGAATATCCGAACGACACCGCCACTTGCCATGAAAACAAAGCAACCGAGATCCCCAATATGTGAGGCCTCCATCTCGAAGGTTTTTTATAGCAGGCCCCACATCGGACCCCTTCCTGACGTTGGCTCCAGGCCTGTTAATGGCATGAGAAAAAGTAGATGTCATGACAGGCCTCTGCCCAGTCGAACACCAACAGGTCCCGTGTAAGCTCAAGGACGCTCTGATCGGTGGGCCAGTGGCGCAATGGATAACGCGTCTGACTACGGATCAGAAGATTCTAGGTTCGACTCCTGGCTGGCTCGCTCTGCCTCTTTTGCTTCGCTGTCAGCCCATAGCCGGTATTTATTATTCCGTTTTATTAGGCCATCGTTTTTGTTTGTATAAAAAAATTGACAGTCCAACAATAGGCTGCTTTGTCAGTGGGATAACGGCTACCATACAATACCATGCGTCTTTTCAATTGTATTGCATGAGTACAGTCAAAAGGACCTTGCTTTACGACCAGTTTATAGTGTCTTATTATGCCATCGCAGGAATGGGAGGAAACTGAACCCCCTGGGCGTGGCAAATGAGAGCTCCCTCCGGTGAGCCTGATGAAATTGAATTCAGTAGACAATCCCTTCGGATCATTCCCATGATCTTAAAGGGGGCTGTCACACACTAAAAGCCAAAGGGCCTGTTCCAGGGGGGAGGAAGATCCCATATGGTCTAGCGGTCAGGATTCCTGGTTTTCACCCAGGCGGCCCGGGTTCGACTCCCGGTATGGGAAGTTGGCGTTTTCTTTGCTTCACTTGTCGAAACAGCCAGCACGTCTGTCCGTGCCAGTAGCCCTTTTAGCCAGCGGCGGAGCTTCAGCAACCTGATAGGTTGAGGTTCTGTCACCAACCAGTGTGCCTTCGATAGCTCAGCTGGTAGAGCGGAGGACTGTAGGTGACAAGTTGGCAATCCTTAGGTCGCTGGTTCGACTCCGGCTCGAAGGAGGTCTTTTTCACACTCAAACATTTCCTAGGGTCGCTCGAGTTCGAAGTCCGCCATTTTGCAATCACGACCGCCTTTGGAGGGCAAAAGCTCATTCCCTGACCGGGAATCGAACCCGGGCCGCGGCGGTGAGAGCGCCGAATCCTAACCACTAGACCACCAGGGAAGGTCTGTTGACACCTTCCCCTCAAGCCCGTCTGTGGGCCTCTACCAGATTTTGCAGCAAGACCACCAAGGCTTGTATTTTCCTCCGGGAGAGGAGACGTCTCTGACCCTGGATCCCAGTTCTTCCGCTGAGAAACTGTCACAGGCTCTGTTGGAATATCCGAACGACACCGCCACTTGCCATGAAAACAAAGCAACCGAGATCCCCAATATGTGAGGCCTCCATCTCGAAGGTTTTTTATAGCAGGCCCCACATCGGACCCCTTCCTGACGTTGGCTCCAGGCCTGTTAATGGCATGAGAAAAAGTAGATGTCATGACAGGCCTCTGCCCAGTCGAACACCAACAGGTCCCGTGTAAGCTCAAGGACGCTCTGATCGGTGGGCCAGTGGCGCAATGGATAACGCGTCTGACTACGGATCAGAAGATTCTAGGTTCGACTCCTGGCTGGCTCGCTCTGCCTCTTTTGCTTCGCTGTCAGCCCATAGCCGGTATTTATTATTCCGTTTTATTAGGCCATCGTTTTTGTTTGTATAAAAAAATTGACAGTCCAACAATAGGCTGCTTTGTCAGTGGGATAACGGCTACCATACAATACCATGCGTCTTTTCAATTGTATTGCATGAGTACAGTCAAAAGGACCTTGCTTTACGACCAGTTTATAGTGTCTATTATGCCTGAACTGTCTATTATGCCTAACTGAACCCCCTGGGCGTGGCAAATGAGAGCTCCCTCCGGTGAGCCTGATGAAATTGAATTCAGTAGACAATCCCTTCGGATCATTCCCATGATCTTAAAGGGGGCTGTCACACACTAAAAGCCAAAGGGCCTGTTCCAGGGGGGAGGAAGATCCCATATGGTCTAGCGGTCAGGATTCCTGGTTTTCACCCGGGCGGCCCGGGTTCGACTCCCGGTATGGGAAGTTGGCGTTCTTTGCTTCACTTGTCGAAACAGCCAGCACGTCTGTCCGTGCCAGTAGCCCTTTTAGCCAGCGGCGGAGCTTCAGCAACCTGATAGGTTGAGGTTCTGTCACCAACCAGTGTGCCTTCGATAGCTCAGCTGGTAGAGCGGAGGACTGTAGGTGACAAGTTGGCAATCCTTAGGTCGCTGGTTCGACTCCGGCTCGAAGGAGGTCTTTTTCACACGCAAACATTTCCTAGGGTCGCTCGAGTTCGTAGTCCGCCATTTTGCAATCACGACCGCCTTTGGAGGGCAAAAGCTCATTCCCTGACCGGGAATCGAACCCGGGCCGCGGCGGTGAGAGCGCCGAATCCTAACCACTAGACCACCAGGGAAGGTCTGTTGACCCCTTCCCCTCAAGCCCGTCTGTGGGCCTCTACCAGATTTTGCAGCAAGACCACCAAGGCTTGTATTTTCCTCCGGGAGAGGAGACGTCTCTGACCCTGGATCCCAGTTCTTCCGCTGAGAAACTGTCACAGGCTCTGTTGGAATATCCGAACGACACCGCCACTTGCCATGAAAACAAAGCAACCGAGATCCCCAATATGTGAGGCCTCCATCTCGAAGGTTTTTTATAGCAGGCCCCACATCGGACCCCTTCCTGACGTTGGCTCCAGGCCTGTTAATGGCATGAGAAAAAGTAGATGTCATGACAGGCCTCTGCCCAGTCGAACACCAACAGGTCCAGTGTAAGCTCAAGGACGCTCTGATGGGTGGGCCAGTGGCGCAATGGATAACGCGTCTGACTACGGATCAGAAGATTCTAGGTTCGACTCCTGGCTGGCTCGCTCTGCCTCTTTTGCTTCGCTGTCAGCCCATAGCCGGTATTTATTATTCCGTTTGATTAGGCCATCGTTTTTGTTTGTATAAAAAAATTGACAGTCCAACAATAGGCTGCTTTGTCAGTGGGATAACGGCTACCATACAATACCATGCGTCTTTTCAATTGTATTGCATGAGTACAGTCAAAAGGACCTTGCTTTACGACCAGTTTATAGTGTCTATTATGCCATCGCAGGAATGGGAGGAAACTGAACCCCCTGGGCGTGGCAAATGAGAGCTCCCTCCGGTGAGCCTGATGAAATTGAATTCAGTAGACAATCCCTTCGGATCATTCCCATGATCTTAAAGGGGGCTGTCACACACTAAAAGCCAAAGGGCCTGTTCCAGGCGGGAGGAAGATCCCATATGGTCTAGCGGTCAGGATTCCTGGTTTTCACCCAGGCGGCCCGGGTTCGACTCCCGGTATGGGAAGTTGGCGTTTTCTTTGCTTCACTTGTCGAAACAGCCAGCACGTCTGTCCGTGCCAGTAGCCCTTTTAGCCAGCGGCGGAGCTTCAGCAACCTGATAGGTTGAGGTTCTGTCACCAACCAGTGTGCCTTCGATAGCTCAGCTGGTAGAGCGGAGGACTGTAGGTGACAAGTTGGCAATCCTTAGGTCGCTGGTTCGACTCCGGCTCGAAGGAGGTCTTTTTCACACGCAAACATTTCCTAGGGTCGCTCGAGTTCGATGTCCGCCATTTTGCAATCACGACCGCCTTTGGAGGGCAAAAGCTCATTCCCTGACCGGGAATCGAACCCGGGCCGCGGCGGTGAGAGCGCCGAATCCTAACCACTAGACCACCAGGGAAGGTCTGTTGACACCTTCCCCTCAAGCCCGTCTGTGGGCCTCTACCAGATTTTGCAGCAAGACCACCAAGGCTTGTATTTTCCTCCGGGAGAGGAGACGTCTCTGACCCTGGATCCCAGTTCTTCCGCTGAGAAACTGTCACAGGCTCTGTTGGAATATCCGAACGACACCGCCACTTGCCATGAAAACAAAGCAACCGAGATCCCCAATATGTGAGGCCTCCATCTCGAAGGTTTTTTATAGCAGGCCCCACATCGGACCCCTTCCTGACGTTGGCTCCAGGCCTGTTAATGGCATGAGAAAAAGTAGATGTCATGACAGGCCTCTGCCCAGTCGAACACCAACAGGTCCCGTGTAAGCTCAAGGACGCTCTGATCGGTGGGCCAGTGGCGCAATGGATAACGCGTCTGACTACGGATCAGAAGATTCTAGGTTCGACTCCTGGCTGGCTCGCTCTGCCTCTTTTGCTTCGCTGTCAGCCCATAGCCGGTATTTATTATTCCGTTTTATTAGGCCATCGTTTTTGTTTGTATAAAAAAATTGACAGTCCAACAATAGGCTGCTTTGTCAGTGGGATAACGGCTACCATACAATACCATGCGTCTTTTCAATTGTATTGCATGAGTACAGTCAAAAGGACCTTGCTTTACGACCAGTTTATAGTGTCTATTATGCCTGAACTGTCTATTATGCCTAACTGAACCCCCTGGGCGTGGCAAATGAGAGCTCCCTCCGGTGAGCCTGATGAAATTGAATTCAGTAGACAATCCCTTCGGATCATTCCCATGATCTTAAAGGGGGCTGTCACACACTAAAAGCCAAAGGGCCTGTTCCAGGGGGGAGGAAGATCCCATATGGTCTAGCGGTCAGGATTCCTGGTTTTCACCCAGGCGGCCCGGGTTCGACTCCCGGTATGGGAAGTTGGCGTTTTCTTTGCTTCACTTATCGAAACAGCCAGCACGTCTGTCCGTGCCAGTAGCCCTTTTAGCCAGCGTCGGAGCTTCAGCAACCTGATAGGTTGAGGTTCTGTCACCAACCAGTATGCCTTCGATAGCTCAGCTGGTAGAGCGGAGGACTGTAGGTGACAAGTTGGCAATCCTTAGGTCGCTGGTTCGACTCCGGCTCGAAGGAGGTCTTTTTCACACGCAAACATTTCCTAGGGTCGCTCGAGTTCGTAGTCCGCCATTTTGCAATCACGACCGCCTTTGGAGGGCAAAAGCTCATTCCCTGACCGGGAATCGAACCCGGGCCGCGGCGGTGAGAGCGCCAAATCCTAACCACTAGACCACCAGGGAAGGTCTGTTGACACCTTCCCCTCAAGCCCGTCTGTGGGCCTCTACCAGATTTTGCAGCAAGACCACTAAGGCTTGTATTTTCCTCCGGGAGAGGAGACGTCTCTGACCCTGGATCCCAGTTCTTCCGCTGAGAAACTGTCACAGGCTCTGTTGGAATATCCGAACGACACCGCCACTTGCCATGAAAACAAAGCAACCGAGATCCCCAATATGTGAGGCCTCCATCTCGAAGGTTTTTTATAGCAGGCCCCACATCGGACCCCTTCCTGACGTTGGCTCCAGGCCTGTTAATGGCATGAGAAAAAGTAGATGTCATGACAGGCCTCTGCCCAGTCGAACACCAACAGGTCCCGTGTAAGCTCAAGGACGCTCTGATCGGTGGGCCAGTGGCGCAATGGATAACGCGTCTGACTACGGATCAGAAGATTCTAGGTTCGACTCCTGGCTGGCTGGGCCTCTTTTGCTTCGCTGTCAGCCCATAGCCGGTATTTATTATTCCGTTTTATTAGGCCATCGTTTTTGTTTGTATAAAAAAATTGACAGTCCAACAATAGGCTGCTTTGTCAGTGGGATAACGGCTACCATACAATACCATGCGTCTTTTCAATTGTATTGCATGAGTACAGTCAAAAGGACCTTGCTTTACGACCAGTTTATAGTGTCTATTATGCCATCGCAGGAATGGGAGGAAACTGAACCCCCTGGGCGTGGCAAATGAGAGCTCCCTCCGGTGAGCCTGATGAAATTGAATTCAGTAGACAATCCCTTCGGATCATTCCCATGATCTTAAAGGGGGCTGTCACACACTAAAAGCCAAAGGGCCTGTTCCAGGCGGGAGGAAGATCCCATATGGTCTAGCGGTCAGGATTCCTGGTTTTCACCCAGGCGGCCCGGGTTCGACTCCCGGTATGGGAAGTTGGCGTTTTCTTTGCTTCACTTGTCGAAACAGCCAGCACGTCTGTCCGTGCCAGTAGCCCTTTTAGCCAGCGGCGGAGCTTCAGCAACCTGATAGGTTGAGGTTCTGTCACCAACCAGTGTGCCTTCGATAGCTCAGCTGGTAGAGCGGAGGACTGTAGGTGGCAAGTTGGCAATCCTTAGGTCGCTGGTTCGACTCCGGCTCGAAGGAGCTCTTTTTCACTTGCAAACATTTCCTAGGGTCGCTCGAGTTCGAAGTCCGCCATTTTGCAATCACGACCGCCTGTGGAGGGCAAAAGCTCATTCCCTGACCGGGAATCGAACCCGGGCCGCGGCGGTGAGAGCGCCGAATCCTAACCACTAGACCACCAGGGAAGGTCTGTTGACACCTTCCCCTCAAGCCCGTCTGTGGGCCTCTACCAGATTTTGCAGCAAGACCACCAAGGCTTGTATTTTCCTCCGGGAGAGGAGACGTCTCTGACCCTGGATCCCAGTTCTTCCGCTGAGAAACTGTCACAGGCTCTGTTGGAATATCCGAACGACACCGCCACTTGCCATGAAAACAAAGCAACCGAGATCCCCAATATGTGAGGCCTCCATCTCGAAGGTTTTTTATAGCAGGCCCCACATCGGACCCCTTCCTGACGTTGGCTCCAGGCCTGTTAATGGCATGAGAAAAAGTAGATGTCATGACAGGCCTCTGCCCAGTCGAACACCAACAGGTCCCGTGTAAGCTCAAGGACGCTCTGATCGGTGGGCCAGTGGCGCAATGGATAACGCGTCTGACTACGGATCAGAAGATTCTAGGTTCGACTCCTGGCTGGCTCGGCCTCTTTTGCTTCGCTGTCAGCCCATAGCCGGTATTTATTATTCCGTTTTATTAGGCCATCGTTTTTGTTTGTATAAAAAAATTGACAGTCCAACAATAGGCTGCTTTGTCAGTGGGATAACGGCTACCATACAATACCATGCGTCTTTTCAATTGTATTGCATGAGTACAGTCAAAAGGACCTTGCTTTACGACCAGTTTATAGTGTCTATTATGCCTGAACTGTCTATTATGCCTAACTGAACCCCCTGGGCGTGGCAAATGAGAGCTCCCTCCGGTGAGCCTGATGAAATTGAATTCAGTAGACAATCCCTTCGGATCATTCCCATGATCTTAAAGGGGGCTGTCACACACTGAAAGCCAAAGGGCCTGTTCCAGGCGGGAGGAACATCCCATATGGTCTAGCGGTCAGCATTCCTGGTTTTCACCCAGGCGGCCCGGGTTCGACTCCCGGTATGGGAAGTTGGCGTTTTCTTTGCTTCACTTATCGAAACAGCCAGCATGTCTGTCCGTGCCAGTAGCCCTTTTAGCCAGCGGCGGAGCTTCAGCAACCTGATAGGTTGAGGTTCTGTCACCAACCAGTGTGCCTTCGATAGCTCAGCTGGTAGAGCGGAGGACTGTAGGTGGCAAGTTGGCAATCCTTAGGTCGCTGGTTCGACTCCGGCTCGAAGGAGGTCTTTTTCACACTCAAACATTTCCTAGGGTCGCTCGAGTTCGTAGTCCGCCATTTTGCAATCACGACCGCCTTTGGAGGGCAAAAGCTCATTCCCTGACCGGGAATCGAACACGGGCCGCGGCGGTGAGAGCGCCGAATCCTAACCACTAGACCACCAGGGAAGGTCTGTTGACCCCTTCCCCTCAAGCCCGTCTGTGGGCCTCTACCAGATTTTGCAGCAAGACCACTAAGGCTTGTATTTTCCTCCGGGAGAGGAGACGTCTCTGACCCTGGATCCCAGTTCTTCCGCTGAGAAACTGTCACAGGCTCTGTTGGAATATCCGAACGACACCGCCACTTGCCATGAAAACAAAGCAACCGAGATCCCCAATATGTGAGGCCTCCATCTCGAAGGTTTTTTATAGCAGGCCCCACATCGGACCCCTTCCTGACGTTGGCTCCAGGCCTGTTAATGGCATGAGAAAAAGTAGATGTCATGACAGGCCTCTGCCCAGTCGAACACCAACAGGTCCCGTGTAAGCTCAAGGACGCTCTGATCGGTGGGCCAGTGGCGCAATGGATAACGCGTCTGACTACGGATCAGAAGATTCTAGGTTCGACTCCTGGCTGGCTCGCTCTGCCTCTTTTGCTTCGCTGTCAGCCCATAGCCGGTATTTATTATTCCGTTTTATTAGGCCATCGTTTTTGTTTGTATAAAAAAATTGACAGTCCAACAATAGGCTGCTTTGTCAGTGGGATAACGGCTACCATACAATACCATGCGTCTTTTCAATTGTATTGCATGAGTACAGTCAAAAGGACCTTGCTTTACGACCAGTTTATAGTGTCTTATTATGCCATCGCAGGAATGGGAGGAAACTGAACCCCCTGGGCGTGGCAAATGAGAGCTCCCTCCGGTGAGCCTGATGAAATTGAATTCAGTAGACAATCCCTTCGGATCATTCCCATGATCTTAAAGGGGGCTGTCACACACTAGAAGCCAAAGGGCCTGTTCCAGGGGGGAGGAAGATCCCATATGGTCTAGCGGTCAGGATTCCTGGTTTTCACCCAGGCGGCCCGGGTTCGACTCCCGGTATGGGAAGTTGGCGTTTTCTTTGCTTCACTTGTCGAAACAGCCAGCACGTCTGTCCGTGCCAGTAGCCCTTTTAGCCAGCGGCGGAGCTTCAGCAACCTGATAGGTTGAGGTTCTGTCACCAACCAGTGTGCCTTCGATAGCTCAGCTGGTAGAGCGGAGGACTGTAGGTGACAAGTTGGCAATCCTTAGGTCGCTGGTTCGACTCCGGCTCGAAGGAGGTCTTTTTCACACGCAAACATTTCCTAGGGTCGCTCGAGTTCGAAGTCCGCCATTTTGCAGTCACGACCGCCTTTGGAGGGCAAAAGCTCATTCCCTGACCGGGAATCGAACCCGGGCCGCAGCGGTGAGAGCGCCGAATCCTAACCACTAGACCACCAGGGAAGGTCTGTTGACACCTTCCCCTCAAGCCCGTCTGTGGGCCTCTACCAGATTTTGCAGCAAGACCACCAAGGCTTGTATTTTCCTCCGGGAGAGGAGACGTCTCTGACCCTGGATCCCAGTTCTTCCGCTGAGAAACTGTCACAGGCTCTGTTGGAATATCCGAACGACACCGCCACTTGCCATGAAAACAAAGCAACCGAGATCCCCAATATGTGAGGCCTCCATCTCGAAGGTTTTTTATAGCAGGCCCCACATCGGACCCCTTCCTGACGTTGGCTCCAGGCCTGTTAATGGCATGAGAAAAAGTAGATGTCATGACAGGCCTCTGCCCAGTCGAACACCAACAGGTCCCGTGTAAGCTCAAGGACGCTCTGATCGGTGGGCCAGTGGCGCAATGGATAACGCGTCTGACTACGGATCAGAAGATTCTAGGTTCGACTCCTGGCTGGCTCGCTCTGCCTCTTTTGCTTCGCTGTCAGCCCATAGCCGGTATTTATTATTCCGTTTTATTAGGCCATCGTTTTTGTTTGTATAAAAAAATTGACAGTCCAACAATAGGCTGCTTTGTCAGTGGGATAACGGCTACCATACAATACCATGCGTCTTTTCAATTGTATTGCATGAGTACAGTCAAAAGGACCTTGCTTTACGACCAGTTTATAGTGTCTTATTATGCCATCGCAGGAATGGGAGGAAACTGAACCCCCTGGGCGTGGCAAATGAGAGCTCCCTCCGGTGAGCCTGATGAAATTGAATTCAGTAGACAATCCCTTCGGATCATTCCCATGATCTTAAAGGGGGCTGTCACACACTAAAAGCCAAAGGGCCTGTTCCAGGGGGGAGGAAGATCCCATATGGTCTAGCGGTCAGGATTCCTGGTTTTCACCCAGGCGGCCCGGGTTCGACTCCCGGTATGGGAAGTTGGCGTTTTCTTTGCTTCACTTGTCGAAACAGCCAGCACGTCTGTCCGTGCCAGTAGCCCTTTTAGCCAGCAGCGGAGCTTCAGCAACCTGATAGGTTGAGGTTCTGTCACCAACCAGTGTGCCTTCGATAGCTCAGCTGGTAGAGCGGAGGACTGTAGGTGACAAGTTGGCAATCCTTAGGTCGCTGGTTCGACTCCGGCTCGAAGGAGGTCTTTTTCACACGCAAACATTTCCTAGGGTCGCTCGAGTTCGAAGTCCGCCATTTTGCAATCACGACCGCCTTTGGAGGGCAAAAGCTCATTCCCTGACCGGGAATCGAACCCGGGCCGCAGCGGTGAGAGCGCCGAATCCTAACCACTAGACCACCAGGGAAGGTCTGTTGACACCTTCCCCTCAAGCCCGTCTGTGGGCCTCTACCAGATTTTGCAGCAAGACCACCAAGGCTTGTATTTTCCTCCGGGAGAGGAGACGTCTCTGACCCTGGATCCCAGTTCTTCCGCTGAGAAACTGTCACAGGCTCTGTTGGAATATCCGAACGACACCGCCACTTGCCATGAAAACAAAGCAACCGAGATCCCCAATATGTGAGGCCTCCATCTCGAAGGTTTTTTATAGCAGGCCCCACATCGGACCCCTTCCTGACGTTGGCTCCAGGCCTGTTAATGGCATGAGAAAAAGTAGATGTCATGACAGGCCTCTGCCCAGTCGAACACCAACAGGTCCCGTGTAAGCTCAAGGACGCTCTGATCGGTGGGCCAGTGGCGCAATGGATAACGCGTCTGACTACGGATCAGAAGATTCTAGGTTCGACTCCTGGCTGGCTCGCTCTGCCTCTTTTGCTTCGCTGTCAGCCCATAGCCGGTATTTATTATTCCGTTTAATTAGGCCATCGTTTTTGTTTGTATAAAAAAATTGACAGTCCAACAATAGGCTGCTTTGTCAGTGGGATAACGGCTACCATACAATACCATGCGTCTTTTCAATTGTATTGCATGAGTACAGTCAAAAGGACCTTGCTTTACGACCAGTTTATAGTGTCTATTATGCCATCGCAGGAATGGGAGGAAACTGAACCCCCTGGGCGTGGCAAATGAGAGCTCCCTCCGGTGAGCCTGATGAAATTGAATTCAGTAGACAATCCCTTCGGATCATTCCCATGATCTTAAAGGGGGCTGTCACACACTAAAAGCCAAAGGGCCTGTTCCAGGCGGGAGGAAGATCCCATATGGTCTAGCGGTCAGGATTCCTGGTTTTCACCCAGGCGGCCCGGGTTCGACTCCCGGTATGGGAAGTTGGCGTTTTCTTTGCTTCACTTGTCGAAACAGCCAGCACGTCTGTCCGTGCCAGTAGCCCTTTTAGCCAGCGGCGGAGCTTCAGCAACCTGATAGGTTGAGGTTCTGTCACCAACCAGTGTGCCTTCGATAGCTCAGCTGGTAGAGCGGAGGACTGTAGGTGACAAGTTGGCAATCCTTAGGTTGCTGGTTCGACTCCGGCTCGAAGGAGGTCTTTTTCACACGCAAACATTTCCTAGGGTCGCTCGAGTTCGAAGTCCGCCATTTTGCAATCACGACCGCCTTTGGAGGGCAAAAGCTTATTCCCTGACCGGGAATCGAACCCGGGCCGCGGCGGTGAGAGCGCCGAATCCTAACCACTAGACCACCAGGGAAGGTCTGTTGACCCCTTCCCCTCAAGCCCGTCTGTGGGCCTCTACCAGATTTTGCAGCAAGACCACTAAGGCTTGTATTTTCCTCCGGGAGAGGAGACGTCTCTGACCCTGGATCCCAGTTCTTCCGCTGAGAAACTGTCACAGGCTCTGTTGGAATATCCGAACGACACCGCCACTTGCCATGAAAACAAAGCAACCGAGATCCCCAATATGTGAGGCCTCCATCTCGAAGGTTTTTTATAGCAGGCCCCACATCGGACCCCTTCCTGACGTTGGCTCCAGGCCTGTTAATGGCATGAGAAAAAGTAGATGTCATGACAGGCCTCTGCCCAGTCGAACACCAACAGGTCCCGTGTAAGCTCAAGGACGCTCTGATCGGTGGGCCAGTGGCGCAATGGATAATGCGTCTGACTACGGATCAGAAGATTCTAGGTTCGACTCCTGGCTGGCTCGCTCTGCCTCTTTTGCTTCGCTGTCAGCCCATAGCCGGTATTTATTATTCCGTTTTATTAGGCCATCGTTTTTGTTTGTATAAAAAAATTGACAGTCCAACAATAGGCTGCTTTGTCAGTGGGATAACGGCTACCATACAATACCATGCGTCTTTTCAATTGTATTGCATGAGTACAGTCAAAAGGACCTTGCTTTACGACCAGTTTATAGTGTCTATTATGCCTGAACTGTCTATTATGCCTAACTGAACCCCCTGGGCGTGGCAAATGAGAGCTCCCTCCGGTGAGCCTGATGAAATTGAATTCAGTAGACAATCCCTTCGGATCATTCCCATGATCTTAAAGGGGGCTGTCACACACTGAAAGCCAAAGGGCCTGTTCCAGGCGGGAGGAAGATCCCATATGGTCTAGCGGTCAGCATTCCTGGTTTTCACCCAGGCGGCCCGGGTTCGACTCCCGGTATGGGAAGTTGGCGTTTTCTTTGCTTCACTTATCGAAACAGCCAGCATGTCTGTCCGTGCCAGTAGCCCTTTTAGCCAGCGGCGGAGCTTCAGCAACCTGATAGGTTGAGGTTCTGTCACCAACCAGTGTGCCTTCGATAGCTCAGCTGGTAGAGCGGAGGACTGTAGGTGGCAAGTTGGCAATCCTTAGGTCGCTGGTTCGACTCCGGCTCGAAGGAGGTCTTTTTCACACTCAAACATTTCCTAGGGTCGCTCGAGTTCGTAGTCCGCCATTTTGCAATCACGACCGCCTTTGGAGGGCAAAAGCTCATTCCCTGACCGGGAATCGAACCCGGGCCGCGGCGGTGAGAGCGCCGAATCCTAACCACTAGACCACCAGGGAAGGTCTGTTGACCCCTTCCCCTCAAGCCCGTCTGTGGGCCTCTACCAGATTTTGCAGCAAGACCACTAAGGCTTGTATTTTCCTCCGGGAGAGGAGACGTCTCTGACCCTGGATCCCAGTTCTTCCGCTGAGAAACTGTCACAGGCTCTGTTGGAATATCCGAACGACACCGCCACTTGCCATGAAAACAAAGCAACCGAGATCCCCAATATGTGAGGCCTCCATCTCGAAGGTTTTTTATAGCAGGCCCCACATCGGACCCCTTCCTGACGTTGGCTCCAGGCCTGTTAATGGCATGAGAAAAAGTAGATGTCATGACAGGCCTCTGCCCAGTCGAACACCAACAGGTCCCGTGTAAGCTCAAGGACGCTCTGATCGGTGGGCCAGTGGCGCAATGGATAACGCGTCTGACTACGGATCAGAAGATTCTAGGTTCGACTCCTGGCTGGCTCGGACTCTTTTGCTTCGCTGTCAGCCCATAGCCGGTATTTATTATTCCGTTTTATTAGGCCATCGTTTTTGTTTGTATAAAAAAATTGACAGTCCAACAATAGGCTGCTTTGTCAGTGGGATAACGGCTACCATACAATACCATGCATCTTTTCAATTGTATTGCATGAGTACAGTCAAAAGGACCTTGCTTTACGACCAGTTTATAGTGTCTATTATGCCATCGCAGGAATGGGAGGAAACTGAACCCCCTGGGCGTGGCAAATGAGAGCTCCCTCTGGTGAGCCTGATGAAATTGAATTCAGTAGACAATCCCTTCGGATCATTCCCATGATCTTAAAGGGGGCTGTCACACACTGAAAGCCAAAGGGCCTGTTCCAGGCGGGAGGAAGATCCCATATGGTCTAGCGGTCAGGATTCCTGGTTTTCACCCAGGCGGCCCGGGTTCGACTCCCGGTATGGGAAGTTGGCGTTTTCTTTGCTTCACTTATCGAAACAGCCAGCACGTCTGTCCGTGCCAGTAGCCCTTTTAGCCAGCGGCGGAGCTTCAGCAACCTGATAGGTTGAGGTTCTGTCACCAACCAGTGTGCCTTCGATAGCTCAGCTGGTAGAGCGGAGGACTGTAGGTGGCAAGTTGGCAATCCTTAGGTCGCTGGTTCGACTCCGGCTCGAAGGAGGTCTTTTTCACACTCAAACATTTCCTAGGGTCGCTCGAGTTCGTAGTCCGCCATTTTGCAATCACGACCGCCTTTGGAGGGCAAAAGCTCATTCCCTGACCGGGAATCGAACCCGGGCTGCGGCGGTGAGAGCGCCGAATCCTAACCACTAGACCACCAGGGAAGGTCTGTTGACCCCTTCCCCTCAAGCCCGTCTGTGGGCCTCTACCAGATTTTGCAGCAAGACCACTAAGGCTTGTATTTTCCTCCGGGAGAGGAGACGTCTCTGACCCTGGATCCCAGTTCTTCCGCTGAGAAACTGTCACAGGCTCTGTTGGAATATCCGAACGACACCGCCACTTGCCATGAAAACAAAGCAACCGAGATCCCCAATATGTGAGGCCTCCATCTCGAAGGTTTTTTATAGCAGGCCCCACATCGGACCCCTTCCTGACGTTGGCTCCAGGCCTGTTAATGGCATGAGAAAAAGTAGATGTCATGACAGGCCTCTGCCCAGTCGAACACCAACAGGTCCCGTGTAAGCTCAAGGACGCTCTGATCGGTGGGCCAGTGGCGCAATGGATAACGCGTCTGACTACGGATCAGAAGATTCTAGGTTCGACTCCTGGCTGGCTCGCTCTGCCTCTTTTGCTTCGCTGTCAGCCCATAGCCGGTATTTATTATTCCGTTTTATATAGCCATTGTTTTTGTTTGTATAAAAAAATTGACAGTCCAACAATAGGCTGCTTTGTCAGTGGGATAACGGCTACCATACAATACCATGCGTCTTTTCAATTGTATTGCATGAGTACAGTCAAAAGGACCTTGCTTTACGACCAGTTTATAGTGTCTTATTATGCCATCGCAGGAATGGGAGGAAACTGAACCCCCTGGGCGTGGCAAATGAGAGCTCCCTCCGGTGAGCCTGATGAAATTGAATTCAGTAGACAATCCCTTCGGATCATTCCCATGATCTTAAAGGGGGCTGTCACACACTAAAAGCCAAAGGGCCTGTTCCAGGGGGGAGGAAGATCCCATATGGTCTAGCGGTCAGGATTCCTGGTTTTCACCCAGGCGGCCCGGGTTCGACTCCCGGTATGGGAAGTTGGCGTTTTCTTTGCTTCACTTGTCGAAACAGCCAGCACGTCTGTCCGTGCCAGTAGCCCTTTTAGCCAGCAGCGGAGCTTCAGCAACCTGATAGGTTGAGGTTCTGTCACCAACCAGTGTGCCTTCGATAGCTCAGCTGGTAGAGCGGAGGACTGTAGGTGACAAGTTGGCAATCCTTAGGTCGCTGGTTCGACTCCGGCTCGAAGGAGGTCTTTTTCACACGCAAACATTTCCTAGGGTCGCTCGAGTTCGAAGTCCGCCATTTTGCAATCACGACCGCCTTTGGAGGGCAAAAGCTCATTCCCTGACCGGGAATCGAACCCGGGCCGCAGCGGTGAGAGCGCCGAATCCTAACCACTAGACCACCAGGGAAGGTCTGTTGACACCTTCCCCTCAAGCCCGTCTGTGGGCCTCTACCAGATTTTGCAGCAAGACCACCAAGGCTTGTATTTTCCTCCGGGAGAGGAGACGTCTCTGACCCTGGATCCCAGTTCTTCCGCTGAGAAACTGTCACAGGCTCTGTTGGAATATCCGAACGACACCGCCACTTGCCATGAAAACAAAGCAACCGAGATCCCCAATATGTGAGGCCTCCATCTCGAAGGTTTTTTATAGCAGGCCCCACATCGGACCCCTTCCTGACGTTGGCTCCAGGCCTGTTAATGGCATGAGAAAAAGTAGATGTCATGACAGGCCTCTGCCCAGTCGAACACCAACAGGTCCCGTGTAAGCTCAAGGACGCTCTGATCGGTGGGCCAGTGGCGCAATGGATAACGCGTCTGACTACGGATCAGAAGATTCTAGGTTCGACTCCTGGCTGGCTCGCTCTGCCTCTTTTGCTTCGCTGTCAGCCCATAGCCGGTATTTATTATTCCGTTTAATTAGGCCATCGTTTTTGTTTGTATAAAAAAATTGACAGTCCAACAATAGGCTGCTTTGTCAGTGGGATAACGGCTACCATACAATACCATGCGTCTTTTCAATTGTATTGCATGAGTACAGTCAAAAGGACCTTGCTTTACGACCAGTTTATAGTGTCTATTATGCCATCGCAGGAATGGGAGGAAACTGAACCCCCTGGGCGTGGCAAATGAGAGCTCCCTCCGGTGAGCCTGATGAAATTGAATTCAGTAGACAATCCCTTCGGATCATTCCCATGATCTTAAAGGGGGCTGTCACACACTAAAAGCCAAAGGGCCTGTTCCAGGCGGGAGGAAGATCCCATATGGTCTAGCGGTCAGGATTCCTGGTTTTCACCCAGGCGGCCCGGGTTCGACTCCCGGTATGGGAAGTTGGCGTTTTCTTTGCTTCACTTGTCGAAACAGCCAGCACGTCTGTCCGTGCCAGTAGCCCTTTTAGCCAGCGGCGGAGCTTCAGCAACCTGATAGGTTGAGGTTCTGTCACCAACCAGTGTGCCTTCGATAGCTCAGCTGGTAGAGCGGAGGACTGTAGGTGACAAGTTGGCAATCCTTAGGTTGCTGGTTCGACTCCGGCTCGAAGGAGGTCTTTTTCACACGCAAACATTTCCTAGGGTCGCTCGAGTTCGAAGTCCGCCATTTTGCAATCACGACCGCCTTTGGAGGGCAAAAGCTTATTCCCTGACCGGGAATCGAACCCGGGCCGCGGCGGTGAGAGCGCCGAATCCTAACCACTAGACCACCAGGGAAGGTCTGTTGACCCCTTCCCCTCAAGCCCGTCTGTGGGCCTCTACCAGATTTTGCAGCAAGACCACTAAGGCTTGTATTTTCCTCCGGGAGAGGAGACGTCTCTGACCCTGGATCCCAGTTCTTCCGCTGAGAAACTGTCACAGGCTCTGTTGGAATATCCGAACGACACCGCCACTTGCCATGAAAACAAAGCAACCGAGATCCCCAATATGTGAGGCCTCCATCTCGAAGGTTTTTTATAGCAGGCCCCACATCGGACCCCTTCCTGACGTTGGCTCCAGGCCTGTTCATGGCATGAGAAAAAGTAGATGTCATGACAGGCCTCTGCCCAGTCGAACACCAACAGGTCCCGTGTAAGCTCAAGGACGCTCTGATCGGTGGGCCAGTGGCGCAATGGATAATGCGTCTGACTACGGATCAGAAGATTCTAGGTTCGACTCCTGGCTGGCTCGCTCTGCCTCTTTTGCTTCGCTGTCAGCCCATAGCCGGTATTTATTATTCCGTTTTATTAGGCCATCGTTTTTGTTTGTATAAAAAAATTGACAGTCCAACAATAGGCTGCTTTGTCAGTGGGATAACGGCTACCATACAATACCATGCGTCTTTTCAATTGTATTGCATGAGTACAGTCAAAAGGACCTTGCTTTACGACCAGTTTATAGTGTCTATTATGCCTGAACTGTCTATTATGCCTAACTGAACCCCCTGGGCGTGGCAAATGAGAGCTCCCTCCGGTGAGCCTGATGAAATTGAATTCAGTAGACAATCCCTTCGGATCATTCCCATGATCTTAAAGGGGGCTGTCACACACTGAAAGCCAAAGGGCCTGTTCCAGGCGGGAGGAAGATCCCATATGGTCTAGCGGTCAGCATTCCTGGTTTTCACCCAGGCGGCCCGGGTTCGACTCCCGGTATGGGAAGTTGGCGTTTTCTTTGCTTCACTTATCGAAACAGCCAGCATGTCTGTCCGTGCCAGTAGCCCTTTTAGCCAGCGGCGGAGCTTCAGCAACCTGATAGGTTGAGGTTTTGTCACCAACCAGTGTGCCTTCGATAGCTCAGCTGGTAGAGCGGAGGACTGTAGGTGGCAAGTTGGCAATCCTTAGGTCGCTGGTTCGACTCCGGCTCGAAGGAGGTCTTTTTCACACTCAAACATTTCCTAGGGTCGCTCGAGTTCGTAGTCCGCCATTTTGCAATCACGACCGCCTTTGGAGGGCAAAAGCTCATTCCCTGACCGGGAATCGAACCCGGGCCGCGGCGGTGAGAGCGCCGAATCCTAACCACTAGACCACCAGGGAAGGTCTGTTGACCCCTTCCCCTCAAGCCCGTCTGTGGGCCTCTACCAGATTTTGCAGCAAGACCACTAAGGCTTGTATTTTCCTCCGGGAGAGGAGACGTCTCTGACCCTGGATCCCAGTTCTTCCGCTGAGAAACTGTCACAGGCTCTGTTGGAATATCCGAACGACACCGCCACTTGCCATGAAAACAAAGCAACCGAGATCCCCAATATGTGAGGCCTCCATCTCGAAGGTTTTTTATAGCAGGCCCCACATCGGACCCCTTCCTGACGTTGGCTCCAGGCCTGTTAATGGCATGAGAAAAAGTAGATGTCATGACAGGCCTCTGCCCAGTCGAACACCAACAGGTCCCGTGTAAGCTCAAGGACGCTCTGATCGGTAGGCCAGTGGCGCAATGGATAACGCGTCTGACTACGGATCAGAAGATTCTAGGTTCGACTCCTGGCTGGCTCGGACTCTTTTGCTTCGCTGTCAGCCCATAGCCGGTATTTATTATTCCGTTTTATTAGGCCATCGTTTTTGTTTGTATAAAAAAATTGACAGTCCAACAATAGGCTGCTTTGTCAGTGGGATAACGGCTACCATACAATACCATGCATCTTTTCAATTGTATTGCATGAGTACAGTCAAAAGGACCTTGCTTTACGACCAGTTTATAGTGTCTATTATGCCATCGCAGGAATGGGAGGAAACTGAACCCCCTGGGCGTGGCAAATGAGAGCTCCCTCTGGTGAGCCTGATGAAATTGAATTCAGTAGACAATCCCTTCGGATCATTCCCATGATCTTAAAGGGGGCTGTCACACACTGAAAGCCAAAGGGCCTGTTCCAGGCGGGAGGAAGATCCCATATGGTCTAGCGGTCAGGATTCCTGGTTTTCACCCAGGCGGCCCGGGTTCGACTCCCGGTATGGGAAGTTGGCGTTTTCTTTGCTTCACTTATCGAAACAGCCAGCACGTCTGTCCGTGCCAGTAGCCCTTTTAGCCAGCGGCGGAGCTTCAGCAACCTGATAGGTTGAGGTTCTGTCACCAACCAGTGTGCCTTCGATAGCTCAGCTGGTAGAGCGGAGGACTGTAGGTGGCAAGTTGGCAATCCTTAGGTCGCTGGTTCGACTCCGGCTCGAAGGAGGTCTTTTTCACACTCAAACATTTCCTAGGGTCGCTCGAGTTCGTAGTCCGCCATTTTGCAATCACGACCGCCTTTGGAGGGCAAAAGCTCATTCCCTGACCGGGAATCGAACCCGGGCTGCGGCGGTGAGAGCGCCGAATCCTAACCACTAGACCACCAGGGAAGGTCTGTTGACCCCTTCCCCTCAAGCCCGTCTGTGGGCCTCTACCAGATTTTGCAGCAAGACCACTAAGGCTTGTATTTTCCTCCGGGAGAGGAGACGTCTCTGACCCTGGATCCCAGTTCTTCCGCTGAGAAACTGTCACAGGCTCTGTTGGAATATCCGAACGACACCGCCACTTGCCATGAAAACAAAGCAACCGAGATCCCCAATATGTGAGGCCTCCATCTCGAAGGTTTTTTATAGCAGGCCCCACATCGGACCCCTTCCTGACGTTGGCTCCAGGCCTGTTAATGGCATGAGAAAAAGTAGATGTCATGACAGGCCTCTGCCCAGTCGAACACCAACAGGTCCCGTGTAAGCTCAAGGACGCTCTGATCGGTGGGCCAGTGGCGCAATGGATAACGCGTCTGACTACGGATCAGAAGATTCTAGGTTCGACTCCTGGCTGGCTCGCTCTGCCTCTTTTGCTTCGCTGTCAGCCCATAGCCGGTATTTATTATTCCGTTTTATTAGGCCATCGTTTTTGTTTGTATAAAAAAATTGACAGTCCAACAATAGGCTGCTTTGTCAGTGGGATAACGGCTACCATACAATACCATGCGTCTTTTCAATTGTATTGCATGAGTACAGTCAAAAGGACCTTGCTTTACGACCAGTTTATAGTGTCTTATTATGCCATCGCAGGAATGGGAGGAAACTGAACCCCCTGGGCGTGGCAAATGAGAGCTCCCTCCGGTGAGCCTGATGAAATTGAATTCAGTAGACAATCCCTTCGGATCATTCCCATGATCTTAAAGGGGGCTGTCACACACTAAAAGCCAAAGGGCCTGTTCCAGGGGGGAGGAAGATCCCATATGGTCTAGCGGTCAGGATTCCTGGTTTTCACCCAGGCGGCCCGGGTTCGACTCCCGGTATGGGAAGTTGGCGTTTTCTTTGCTTCACTTGTCGCAACAGCCAGCACGTCTGTCCGTGCCAGTAGCCCTTTTAGCCAGCGGCGGAGCTTCAGCAACCTGATAGGTTGAGGTTCTGTCACCAACCAGTGTGCCTTCGATAGCTCAGCTGGTAGAGCGGAGGACTGTAGGTGACAAGTTGGCAATCCTTAGGTCGCTGGTTCGACTCCGGCTCGAAGGAGGTCTTTTTCACACTCAAACATTTCCTAGGGTCGCTCGAGTTCGAAGTCCGCCATTTTGCAATCACGACCGCCTTTGGAGGGCAAAAGCTCATTCCCTGACCGGGAATCGAACCCGGGCCGCGGCGGTGAGAGCGCCGAATCCTAACCACTAGACCACCAGGGAAGGTCTGTTGACACCTTCCCCTCAAGCCCGTCTGTGGGCCTCTACCAGATTTTGCAGCAAGACCACCAAGGCTTGTATTTTCCTCCGGGAGAGGAGACGTCTCTGACCCTGGATCCCAGTTCTTCCGCTGAGAAACTGTCACAGGCTCTGTTGGAATATCCGAACGACACCGCCACTTGCCATGAAAACAAAGCAACCGAGATCCCCAATATGTGAGGCCTCCATCTCGAAGGTTTTTTATAGCAGGCCCCACATCGGACCCCTTCCTGACGTTGGCTCCAGGCCTGTTAATGGCATGAGAAAAAGTAGATGTCATGACAGGCCTCTGCCCAGTCGAACACCAACAGGTCCCGTGTAAGCTCAAGGACGCTCTGATCGGTGGGCCAGTGGCGCAATGGATAACGCGTCTGACTACGGATCAGAAGATTCTAGGTTCGACTCCTGGCTGGCTCGCTCTGCCTCTTTTGCTTCGCTGTCAGCCCATAGCCGGTATTTATTATTCCGTTTTATTAGGCCATCGTTTTTGTTTGTATAAAAAAATTGACAGTCCAACAATAGGCTGCTTTGTCAGTGGGATAACGGCTACCATACAATACCATGCGTCTTTTCAATTGTATTGCATGAGTACAGTCAAAAGGACCTTGCTTTACGACCAGTTTATAGTGTCTATTATGCCTGAACTGTCTATTATGCCTAACTGAACCCCCTGGGCGTGGCAAATGAGAGCTCCCTCCGGTGAGCCTGATGAAATTGAATTCAGTAGACAATCCCTTCGGATCATTCCCATGATCTTAAAGGGGGCTGTCACACACTAAAAGCCAAAGGGCCTGTTCCAGGGGGGAGGAAGATCCCATATGGTCTAGCGGTCAGGATTCCTGGTTTTCACCCGGGCGGCCCGGGTTCGACTCCCGGTATGGGAAGTTGGCGTTTTCTTTGCTTCACTTATCGAAACAGCCAGCATGTCTGTCCGTGCCAGTAGCCCTTTTAGCCAGCGTCGGAGCTTCAGCAACCTGATAGGTTGAGGTTCTGTCACCAACCAGTGTGCCTTCGATAGCTCAGCTGGTAGAGCGGAGGACTGTAGGTGACAAGTTGGCAATCCTTAGGTCGCTGGTTCGACTCCGGCTCGAAGGAGGTCTTTTTCACACGCAAACATTTCCTAGGGTCGCTCGAGTTCGTAGTCCGCCATTTTGCAATCACGACCGCCTTTGGAGGGCAAAAGCTCATTCCCTGACCGGGAATCGAACCCGGGCCGCGGCGGTGAGAGCGCCGAATCCTAACCACTAGATGTATAAACCACCAGGGATAAACCACCAGGGAAGGTCTGTTGACCCCTTCCCCTCAAGCCCGTCTGTGGGCCTCTACCAGATTTTGCAGCAAGACCACTAAGGCTTGTATTTTCCTCCGGGAGAGGAGACGTCTCTGACCCTGGATCCCAGTTCTTCCGCTGAGAAACTGTCACAGGCTCTGTTGGAATATCCGAACGACACCGCCACTTGCCATGAAAACAAAGCAACCGAGATCCCCAATATGTGAGGCCTCCATCTCGAAGGTTTTTTATAGCAGGCCCCACATCGGACCCCTTCCTGACGTTGGCTCCAGGCCTGTTAATGGCATGAGAAAAAGTAGATGTCATGACAGGCCTCTGCCCAGTCGAACACCAACAGGTCCAGTGTAAGCTCAAGGACGCTCTGATGGGTGGGCCAGTGGCGCAATGGATAACGCGTCTGACTACGGATCAGAAGATTCTAGGTTCGACTCCTGGCTGGCTCGCTCTGCCTCTTTTGCTTCGCTGTCAGCCCATAGCCGGTATTTATTATTCCGTTTGATTAGGCCATCGTTTTTGTTTGTATAAAAAAATTGACAGTCCAACAATAGGCTGCTTTGTCAGTGGGATAACGGCTACCATACAATACCATGCGTCTTTTCAATTGTATTGCATGAGTACAGTCAAAAGGACCTTGCTTTACGACCAGTTTATAGTGTCTATTATGCCATCGCAGGAATGGGAGGAAACTGAACCCCCTGGGCGTGGCAAATGAGAGCTCCCTCCGGTGAGCCTGATGAAATTGAATTCAGTAGACAATCCCTTCGGATCATTCCCATGATCTTAAAGGGGGCTGTCACACACTAAAAGCCAAAGGGCCTGTTCCAGGCGGGAGGAAGATCCCATATGGTCTAGCGGTCAGGATTCCTGGTTTTCACCCAGGCGGCCCGGGTTCGACTCCCGGTATGGGAAGTTGGCGTTTTCTTTGCTTCACTTGTCGAAACAGCCAGCACGTCTGTCCGTGCCAGTAGCCCTTTTAGCCAGCGGCGGAGCTTCAGCAACCTGATAGGTTGAGGTTCTGTCACCAACCAGTGTGCCTTCGATAGCTCAGCTGGTAGAGCGGAGGACTGTAGGTGACAAGTTGGCAATCCTTAGGTCGCTGGTTCGACTCCGGCTCGAAGGAGGTCTTTTTCACACGCAAACATTTCCTAGGGTCGCTCGAGTTCGATGTCCGCCATTTTGCAATCACGACCGCCTTTGGAGGGCAAAAGCTCATTCCCTGACCGGGAATCGAACCCGGGCCGCGGCGGTGAGAGCGCCGAATCCTAACCACTAGACCACCAGGGAAGGTCTGTTGACACCTTCCCCTCAAGCCCGTCTGTGGGCCTCTACCAGATTTTGCAGCAAGACCACCAAGGCTTGTATTTTCCTCCGGGAGAGGAGACGTCTCTGACCCTGGATCCCAGTTCTTCCGCTGAGAAACTGTCACAGGCTCTGTTGGAATATCCGAACGACACCGCCACTTGCCATGAAAACAAAGCAACCGAGATCCCCAATATGTGAGGCCTCCATCTCGAAGGTTTTTTATAGCAGGCCCCACATCGGACCCCTTCCTGACGTTGGCTCCAGGCCTGTTAATGGCATGAGAAAAAGTAGATGTCATGACAGGCCTCTGCCCAGTCGAACACCAACAGGTCCCGTGTAAGCTCAAGGACGCTCTGATTGGTGGGCCAGTGGCGCAATGGATAACGCGTCTGACTACGGATCAGAAGATTCTAGGTTCGACTCCTGGCTGGCTCGCTCTGCCTCTTTTGCTTCGCTGTCAGCCCATAGCCGGTATTTATTATTCCGTTTTATTAGGCCATCGTTTTTGTTTGTATAAAAAAATTGACAGTCCAACAATAGGCTGCTTTGTCAGTGGGATAACGGCTACCATACAATACCATGCGTCTTTTCAATTGTATTGCATGAGTACAGTCAAAAGGACCTTGCTTTACGACCAGTTTATAGTGTCTTATTATGCCATCGCAGGAATGGGAGTAAACTGAACCCCCTGGGCGTGGCAAATGAGAGCTCCCTCCGGTGAGCCTGATGAAATTGAATTCAGTAGACAATCCCTTCGGATCATTCCCATGATCTTAAAGGGGGCTGTCACACACTAAAAGCCAAAGGGCCTGTTCCAGGGGGGAGGAAGATCCCATATGGTCTAGCGGTCAGGATTCCTGGTTTTCACCCAGGCGGCCCGGGTTCGACTCCCGGTATGGGAAGTTGGCGTTTTCTTTGCTTCACTTATCGAAACAGCCAGCACGTCTGTCCGTGCCAGTAGCCCTTTTAGCCAGCGTCGGAGCTTCAGCAACCTGATAGGTTGAGGTTCTGTCACCAACCAGTGTGCCTTCGATAGCTCAGCTGGTAGAGCGGAGGACTGTAGGTGACAAGTTGGCAATCCTTAGGTCGCTGGTTCGACTCCGGCTCGAAGGAGGTCTTTTTCACACGCAAACATTTCCTAGGGTCGCTCGAGTTCGTAGTCCGCCATTTTGCAATCACGACCGCCTTTGGAGGGCAAAAGCTCATTCCCTGACCGGGAATCGAACCCGGGCCGCGGCGGTGAGAGCGCCGAATCCTAACCACTAGACCACCAGGGAAGGTCTGTTGACACCTTCCCCTCAAGCCCGTCTGTGGGCCTCTACCAGATTTTGCAGCAAGACCACTAAGGCTTGTATTTTCCTCCGGGAGAGGAGACGTCTCTGACCCTGGATCCCAGTTCTTCCGCTGAGAAACTGTCACAGGCTCTGTTGGAATATCCGAACGACACCGCCACTTGCCATGAAAACAAAGCAACCGAGATCCCCAATATGTGAGGCCTCCATCTCGAAGGTTTTTTATAGCAGGCCCCACATCGGACCCCTTCCTGACGTTGGCTCCAGGCCTGTTAATGGCATGAGAAAAAGTAGATGTCATGACAGGCCTCTGCCCAGTCGAACACCAACAGGTCCCGTGTAAGCTCAAGGACGCTCTGATCGGTGGGCCAGTGGCGCAATGGATAACGCGTCTGACTACGGATCAGAAGATTCTAGGTTCGACTCCTGGCTGGCTCGCTCTGCCTCTTTTGCTTCGCTGTCAGCCCATAGCCGGTATTTATTATTCCGTTTGATTAGGCCATCGTTTTTGTTTGTATAAAAAAATTGACAGTCCAACAATAGGCTGCTTTGTCAGTGGGATAACGGCTACCATACAATACCATGCGTCTTTTCAATTGTATTGCATGAGTACAGTCAAAAGGACCTTGCTTTACGACCAGTTTATAGTGTCTATTATGCCATCGCAGGAATGGGAGGAAACTGAACCCGCTGGGCGTGGCAAATGAGAGCTCCCTCTGGTGAGCCTGATGAAATTGAATTCAGTAGACAATCCCTTCGGATCATTCCCATGATCTTAAAGGGGGCTGTCACACACTGAAAGCCAAAGGGCCTGTTCCAGGCGGGAGGAAGATCCCATATGGTCTAGCGGTCAGGATTCCTGGTTTTCACCCAGGCGGCCCGGGTTCGACTCCCGGTATGGGAAGTTGGCGTTTTCTTTGCTTCACTTATCGAAACAGCCAGCACGTCTGTCCGTGCCAGTAGCCCTTTTAGCCAGCGGCGGAGCTTCAGCAACCTGATAGGTTGAGGTTCTGTCACCAACCAGTGTGCCTTCGATAGCTCAGCTGGTAGAGCGGCGGACTGTAGGTGGCAAGTTGGCAATCGTTAGGTCGCTGGTTCGACTCCGGCTCGAAGGAGCTCTTTTTCACTTGCAAACATTTCCTAGGGTCGCTCGAGTTCGAAGTCCACCATTTTGCAATCACGACCGCCTTTGGAGGGCAAAAGCTCATTCCCTGACCGGGAATCGAACCCGGGCCGCGGCGGTGAGAGCGCCGAATCCTAACCACTAGACCACCAGGGAAGGTCTGTTGACACCTTCCCCTCAAGCCCGTCTGTGGGCCTCTACCAGATTTTGCAGCAAGACCACTAAGGCTTGTATTTTCCTCCGGGAGAGGAGACGTCTCTGACCCTGGATCCCAGTTCTTCCGCTGAGAAACTGTCACAGGCTCTGTTGGAATATCCGAACGACACCGCCACTTGCCATGAAAACAAAGCAACCGAGATCCCCAATATGTGAGGCCTCCATCTCGAAGGTTTTTTATAGCAGGCCCCACATCGGACCCCTTCCTGACGTTGGCTCCAGGCCTGTTAATGGCATGAGAAAAAGTAGATGTCATGACAGGCCTCTGCCCAGTCGAACACCAACAGGTCCAGTGTAAGCTCAAGGACGCTCTGATGGGTGGGCCAGTGGCGCAATGGATAACGCGTCTGACTACGGATCAGAAGATTCTAGGTTCGACTCCTGGCTGGCTCGGCCTCTTTTGCTTCGCTGTCAGCCCATAGCCGGTATTTATTATTCCGTTTTATTAGGCCATCGTTTTTGTTTGTATAAAAAAATTGACAGTCCAACAATAGGCTGCTTTGTCAGTGGGATAACGGCTACCATACAATACCATGCGTCTTTTCAATTGTATTGCATGAGTACAGTCAAAAGGACCTTGCTTTACGACCAGTTTATAGTGTCTTATTATGCCATCGCAGGAATGGGAGTAAACTGAACCCCCTGGGCGTGGCAAATGAGAGCTCCCTCCGGTGAGCCTGATGAAATTGAATTCAGTAGACAATCCCTTCGGATCATTCCCATGATCTTAAAGGGGGCTGTCACACACTAAAAGCCAAAGGGCCTGTTCCAGGGGGGAGGAAGATCCCATATGGTCTAGCGGTCAGGATTCCTGGTTTTCACCCAGGCGGCCCGGGTTCGACTCCCGGTATGGGAAGTTGGCGTTTTCTTTGCTTCACTTATCGAAACAGCCAGCACGTCTGTCCGTGCCAGTAGCCCTTTTAGCCAGCGTCGGAGCTTCAGCAACCTGATAGGTTGAGGTTCTGTCACCAACCAGTGTGCCTTCGATAGCTCAGCTGGTAGAGCGGAGGACTGTAGGTGACAAGTTGGCAATCCTTAGGTCGCTGGTTCGACTCCGGCTCGAAGGAGGTCTTTTTCACACGCAAACATTTCCTAGGGTCGCTCGAGTTCGTAGTCCGCCATTTTGCAATCACGACCGCCTTTGGAGGGCAAAAGCTCATTCCCTGACCGGGAATCGAACCCGGGCCGCGGCGGTGAGAGCGCCGAATCCTAACCACTAGACCACCAGGGAAGGTCTGTTGACACCTTCCCCTCAAGCCCGTCTGTGGGCCTCTACCAGATTTTGCAGCAAGACCACTAAGGCTTGTATTTTCCTCCGGGAGAGGAGACGTCTCTGACCCTGGATCCCAGTTCTTCCGCTGAGAAACTGTCACAGGCTCTGTTGGAATATCCGAACGACACCGCCACTTGCCATGAAAACAAAGCAACCGAGATCCCCAATATGTGAGGCCTCCATCTCGAAGGTTTTTTATAGCAGGCCCCACATCGGACCCCTTCCTGACGTTGGCTCCAGGCCTGTTAATGGCATGAGAAAAAGTAGATGTCATGACAGGCCTCTGCCCAGTCGAACACCAACAGGTCCCGTGTAAGCTCAAGGACGCTCTGATCGGTGGGCCAGTGGCGCAATGGATAACGCGTCTGACTACGGATCAGAAGATTCTAGGTTCGACTCCTGGCTGGCTCGCTCTGCCTCTTTTGCTTCGCTGTCAGCCCATAGCCGGTATTTATTATTCCGTTTGATTAGGCCATCGTTTTTGTTTGTATAAAAAAATTGACAGTCCAACAATAGGCTGCTTTGTCAGTGGGATAACGGCTACCATACAATACCATGCGTCTTTTCAATTGTATTGCATGAGTACAGTCAAAAGGACCTTGCTTTACGACCAGTTTATAGTGTCTATTATGCCATCGCAGGAATGGGAGGAAACTGAACCCCCTGGGCGTGGCAAATGAGAGCTCCCTCCGGTGAGCCTGATGAAATTGAATTCAGTAGACAATCCCTTCGGATCATTCCCATGATCTTAAAGGGGGCTGTCACACACTAAAAGCCAAAGGGCCTGTTCCAGGCGGGAGGAAGATCCCATATGGTCTAGCGGTCAGGATTCCTGGTTTTCACCCAGGCGGCCCGGGTTCGACTCCCGGTATGGGAAGTTGGCGTTTTCTTTGCTTCACTTGTCGAAACAGCCAGCACGTCTGTCCGTGCCAGTAGCCCTTTTAGCCAGCGGCGGAGCTTCAGCAACCTGATAGGTTGAGGTTCTGTCACCAACCAGTGTGCCTTCGATAGCTCAGCTGGTAGAGCGGAGGACTGTAGGTGGCAAGTTGGCAATCCTTAGGTCGCTGGTTCGACTCCGGCTCGAAGGAGGTCTTTTTCACACTCAAACATTTCCTAGGGTCGCTCGAGTTCGTAGTCGGCCATTTTGCAATCACGACCGCCTTTGGAGGGCAAAAGCTCATTCCCTGACCGGGAATCGAACCCGGGCCGCGGCGGTGAGAGCGCCGAATCCTAACCACTAGACCACCAGGGAAGGTCTGTTGACCCCTTCCCCTCAAGCCCGTCTGTGGGCCTCTACCAGATTTTGCAGCAAGTCCACTAAGGCTTGTATTTTCCTCCGGGAGAGGAGACGTCTCTGACCCTGGATCCCAGTTCTTCCGCTGAGAAACTGTCACAGGCTCTGTTGGAATATCCGAACGACACCGCCACTTGCCATGAAATCAAAGCAACCGAGATCCCCAATATGTGAGGCCTCCATCTCGAAGGTTTTTTATAGCAGGCCCCACATCGGACCCCTTCCTGACGTTGGCTCCAGGCCTGTTAATGGCATGAGAAAAAGTAGATGTCATGACAGGCCTCTGCCCAGTCGAACACCAACAGGTCCCGTGTAAGCTCAAGGACGCTCTGATCGGTGGGCCAGTGGCGCAATGGATAACGCGTCTGACTACGGATCAGAAGATTCTAGGTTCGACTCCTGGCTGGCTCGCTCTGCCTCTTTTGCTTCGCTGTCAGCCCATAGCCGGTATTTATTATTCCGTTTTATTAGGCCATCGTTTTTGTTTGTATAAAAAAATTGACAGTCCAACAATAGGCTGCTTTGTCAGTGGGATAACGGCTACCATACAATACCATGCGTCTTTTCAATTGTATTGCATGAGTACAGTCAAAAGGACCTTGCTTTACGACCAGTTTATAGTGTCTTATTATGCCATCGCAGGAATGGGAGTAAACTGAACCCCCTGGGCGTGGCAAATGAGAGCTCCCTCCGGTGAGCCTGATGAAATTGAATTCAGTAGACAATCCCTTCGGATCATTCCCATGATCTTAAAGGGGGCTGTCACACACTAAAAGCCAAAGGGCCTGTTCCAGGGGGGAGGAAGATCCCATATGGTCTAGCGGTCAGGATTCCTGGTTTTCACCCAGGCGGCCCGGGTTCGACTCCCGGTATGGGAAGTTGGCGTTTTCTTTGCTTCACTTATCGAAACAGCCAGCACGTCTGTCCGTGCCAGTAGCCCTTTTAGCCAGCGTCGGAGCTTCAGCAACCTGATAGGTTGAGGTTCTGTCACCAACCAGTGTGCCTTCGATAGCTCAGCTGGTAGAGCGGAGGACTGTAGGTGACAAGTTGGCAATCCTTAGGTCGCTGGTTCGACTCCGGCTCGAAGGAGGTCTTTTTCACACGCAAACATTTCCTAGGGTCGCTCGAGTTCGTAGTCCGCCATTTTGCAATCACGACCGCCTTTGGAGGGCAAAAGCTCATTCCCTGACCGGGAATCGAACCCGGGCCGCGGCGGTGAGAGCGCCGAATCCTAACCACTAGACCACCAGGGAAGGTCTGTTGACACCTTCCCCTCAAGCCCGTCTGTGGGCCTCTACCAGATTTTGCAGCAAGACCACTAAGGCTTGTATTTTCCTCCGGGAGAGGAGACGTCTCTGACCCTGGATCCCAGTTCTTCCGCTGAGAAACTGTCACAGGCTCTGTTGGAATATCCGAACGACACCGCCACTTGCCATGAAAACAAAGCAACCGAGATCCCCAATATGTGAGGCCTCCATCTCGAAGGTTTTTTATAGCAGGCCCCACATCGGACCCCTTCCTGACGTTGGCTCCAGGCCTGTTAATGGCATGAGAAAAAGTAGATGTCATGACAGGCCTCTGCCCAGTCGAACACCAACAGGTCCCGTGTAAGCTCAAGGACGCTCTGATCGGTGGGCCAGTGGCGCAATGGATAACGCGTCTGACTACGGATCAGAAGATTCTAGGTTCGACTCCTGGCTGGCTCGGCCTCTTTTGCTTCGCTGTCAGCCCATAGCCGGTATTTATTATTCCGTTTTATTAGGCCATCGTTTTTGTTTGTATAAAAAAATTGACAGTCCAACAATAGGCTGCTTTGTCAGTGGGATAACGGCTACCATACAATACCATGCGTCTTTTCAATTGTATTGCATGAGTACAGTCAAAAGGACCTTGCTTTACGACCAGTTTATAGTGTCTATTATGCCATCGCAGGAATGGGAGGAAACTGAACCCCCTGGGCGTGGCAAATGAGAGCTCCCTCTGGTGAGCCTGATGAAATTGAATTCAGTAGACAATCCCTTCGGATCATTCCCATGATCTTAAATGGGGCTGTCACACACTGAAAGCCAAAGGGCCTGTTCCAGGCGGGAGGAAGATCCCATATGGTCTAGCGGTCAGGATTCCTGGTTTTCACCCAGGCGGCCCGGGTTCGACTCCCGGTATGGGAAGTTGGCGTTTTCTTTGCTTCACTTATCGAAACAGCCAGCACGTCTGTCCGTGCCAGTAGCCCTTTTAGCCAGCGGCGGAGCTTCAGCAACCTGATAGGTTGAGGTTCTGTCACCAACCAGTGTGCCTTCGATAGCTCAGCTGGTAGAGCGGAGGACTGTAGGTGGCAAGTTGGCAATCCTTAGGTCGCTGGTTCAACTCCGGCTCGAAGGAGGTCTTTTTCACACTCAAACATTTCCTAGGGTCGCTCGAGTTCGTAGTCGGCCATTTTGCAATCACGACCGCCTTTGGAGGGCAAAAGCTCATTCCCTGACCGGGAATCGAACCCGGGCCGCGGCGGTGAGAGCGCCGAATCCTAACCACTAGACCACCAGGGAAGGTCTGTTGACCCCTTCCCCTCAAGCCCGTCTGTGGGCCTCTACCAGATTTTGCAGCAAGACCACTAAGGCTTGTATTTTCCTCCGGGAGAGGAGACGTCTCTGACCCTGGATCCCAGTTCTTCCGCTGAGAAACTGTCACAGGCTCTGTTGGAATATCCGAACGACACCGCCACTTGCCATGAAAACAAAGCAACCGAGATCCCCAATATGTGAGGCCTCCATCTCGAAGGTTTTTTATAGCAGGCCCCACATCGGACCCCTTCCTGACGTTGGCTCCAGGCCTGTTAATGGCATGAGAAAAAGTAGATGTCATGACAGGCCTCTGCCCAGTCGAACACCAACAGGTCCCGTGTAAGCTCAAGGACGCTCTGATCGGTGGGCCAGTGGCGCAATGGATAACGCGTCTGACTACGGATCAAAAGATTCTAGGTTCGACTCCTGGCTGGCTCGCTCTGCCTCTTTTGCTTCGCTGTCAGCCCATAGCCGGTATTTATTATTCCGTTTTATTAGGCCATCGTTTTTGTTTGTATAAAAAAATTGACAGTCCAACAATAGGCTGCTTTGTCAGTGGGATAACGGCTACCATACAATACCATGCGTCTTTTCAATTGTATTGCATGAGTACAGTCAAAAGGACCTTGCTTTACGACCAGTTTATAGTGTCTATTATGCCATCGCAGGAATGGGAGGAAACTGAACCCCCTGGGCGTGGCAAATGAGAGCTCCCTCCGGTGAGCCTGATGAAATTGAATTCAGTAGACAATCCCTTCGGATCATTCCCATGATCTTAAAGGGGGCTGTCACACACTAAAAGCCAAAGGGCCTGTTCCAGGGGGGAGGAAGATCCCATATGGTCTAGCGGTCAGGATTCCTGGTTTTCACCCAGGCGGCCCGGGTTCGACTCCCGGTATGGGAAGTTGGCGTTTTCTTTGCTTCACTTATCGAAACAGCCAGCACGTCTGTCCGTGCCAGTAGCCCTTTTAGCCAGCGTCGGAGCTTCAGCAACCTGATAGGTTGAGGTTCTGTCACCAACCAGTGTGCCTTCGATAGCTCAGCTGGTAGAGCGGAGGACTGTAGGTGACAAGTTGGCAATCCTTAGGTCGCTGGTTCGACTCCGGCTCGAAGGAGGTCTTTTTCACACGCAAACATTTCCTAGGGTCGCTCGAGTTCGTAGTCGGCCATTTTGCAATCACGACCGCCTTTGGAGGGCAAAAGCTCATTCCCTGACCGGGAATCGAACCCGGGCCGCGGCGGTGAGAGCGCCGAATCCTAACCACTAGACCACCAGGGAAGGTCTGTTGACACCTTCCCCTCAAGCCCGTCTGTGGGCCTCTACCAGATTTTGCAGCAAGACCACTAAGGCTTGTATTTTCCTCCGGGAGAGGAGACGTCTCTGACCCTGGATCCCAGTTCTTCCGCTGAGAAACTGTCACAGGCTCTGTTGGAATATCCGAACGACACCGCCACTTGCCATGAAAACAAAGCAACCGAGATCCCCAATATGTGAGGCCTCCATCTCGAAGGTTTTTTATAGCAGGCCCCACATCGGACCCCTTCCTGACGTTGGCTCCAGGCCTGTTAATGGCATGAGAAAAAGTAGATGTCATGACAGGCCTCTGCCCAGTCGAACACCAACAGGTCCCGTGTAAGCTCAAGGACGCTGTCATCGGTGGGCCAGTGGCGCAATGGATAACGCGTCTGACTACGGATCAGAAGATTCTAGGTTCGACTCCTGGCTGGCTCGCTCTGCCTCTTTTGCTTCGCTGTCAGCCCATAGCCGGTATTTATTATTCCGTTTTATTAGGCCATCGTTTTTGTTTGTATAAAAAAATTGACAGTCCAACAATAGGCTGCTTTGTCAGTGGGATAACGGCTACCATACAATACCATGCGTCTTTTCAATTGTATTGCATGAGTACAGTCAAAAGGACCTTGCTTTACGACCAGTTTATAGTGTCTTATTATGCCATCGCAGGAATGGGAGGAAACTGAACCCCCTGGGCGTGGCAAATGAGAGCTCCCTCCGGTGAGCCTGATGAAATTGAATTCAGTAGACAATCCCTTCGGATCATTCCCATGATCTTAAAGGGGGCTGTCACACACTAAAAGCCAAAGGGCCTGTTCCAGGCGGGAGGAAGATCCCATATGGTCTAGCGGTCAGGATTCCTGGTTTTCACCCAGGCGGCCCGGGTTCGACTCCCGGTATGGGAAGTTGGCGTTTTCTTTGCTTCACTTGTCGAAACAGCCAGCACGTCTGTCCGTGCCAGTAGCCCTTTTAGCCAGCGGCGGAGCTTCAGCAACCTGATAGGTTGAGGTTCTGTCACCAACCAGTGTGCCTTCGATAGCTCAGCTGGTAGAGCGGAGGACTGTAGGTGACAAGTTGGCAATCCTTAGGTCGCTGGTTCGACTCCGGCTCGAAGGAGGTCTTTTTCACACGCAAACATTTCCTAGGGTCGCTCGAGTTCTATGTCCGCCATTTTGCAATCACGACCGCCTTTGGAGGGCAAAAGCTCATTCCCTGACCGGGAATCGAACCCGGGCCGCGGCGGTGAGAGCGCCGAATCCTAACCACTAGACCACCAGGGAAGGTCTGTTGACACCTTCCCCTCAAGCCCGTCTGTGGGCCTCTACCAGATTTTGCAGCAAGACCACCAAGGCTTGTATTTTCCTCCGGGAGAGGAGACGTCTCTGACCCTGGATCCCAGTTCTTCCGCTGAGAAACTGTCACAGGCTCTGTTGGAATATCCGAACGACACCGCCACTTGCCATGAAAACAAAGCAACCGAGATCCCCAATATGTGAGGCCTCCATCTCGAAGGTTTTTTATAGCAGGCCCCACATCGGACCCCTTCCTGACGTTGGCTCCAGGCCTGTTAATGGCATGAGAAAAAGTAGATGTCATGACAGGCCTCTGCCCAGTCGAACACCAACAGGTCCCGTGTAAGCTCAAGGACGCTCTGATCGGTGGGCCAGTGGCGCAATGGATAACGCGTCTGACTACGGATCAGAAGATTCTAGGTTCGACTCCTGGCTGGCTCGCTCTGCCTCTTTTGCTTCGCTGTCAGCCCATAGCCGGTATTTATTATTCCGTTTTATTAGGCCATCGTTTTTGTTTGTATAAAAAAATTGACAGTCCAACAATAGGCTGCTTTGTCAGTGGGATAACGGCTACCATACAATACCATGCGTCTTTTCAATTGTATTGCATGAGTACAGTCAAAAGGACCTTGCTTTACGACCAGTTTATAGTGTCTTATTATGCCATCGCAGGAATGGGAGTAAACTGAACCCCCTGGGCGTGGCAAATGAGAGCTCCCTCCGGTGAGCCTGATGAAATTGAATTCAGTAGACAATCCCTTCGGATCATTCCCATGATCTTAAAGGGGGCTGTCACACACTAAAAGCCAAAGGGCCTGTTCCAGGGGGGAGGAAGATCCCATATGGTCTAGCGGTCAGGATTCCTGGTTTTCACCCAGGCGGCCCGGGTTCGACTCCCGGTATGGGAAGTTGGCGTTTTCTTTGCTTCACTTATCGAAACAGCCAGCACGTCTGTCCGTGCCAGTAGCCCTTTTAGCCAGCGTCGGAGCTTCAGCAACCTGGTAGGTTGAGGTTCTGTCACCAACCAGTGTGCCTTCGATAGCTCAGCTGGTAGAGCGGAGGACTGTAGGTGACAAGTTGGCAATCCTTAGGTCGCTGGTTCGACTCCGGCTCGAAGGAGGTCTTTTTCACACGCAAACATTTCCTAGGGTCGCTCGAGTTCGTAGTCCGCCATTTTGCAATCACGACCGCCTTTGGAGGGCAAAAGCTCATTCCCTGACCGGGAATCGAACCCGGGCCGCGGCGGTGAGAGCGCCGAATCCTAACCACTAGACCACCAGGGAAGGTCTGTTGACACCTTCCCCTCAAGCCCGTCTGTGGGCCTCTACCAGATTTTGCAGCAAGACCACTAAGGCTTGTATTTTCCTCCGGGAGAGGAGACGTCTCTGACCCTGGATCCCAGTTCTTCCGCTGAGAAACTGTCACAGGCTCTGTTGGAATATCCGAACGACACCGCCACTTGCCATGAAAACAAAGCAACCGAGATCCCCAATATGTGAGGCCTCCATCTCGAAGGTTTTTTATAGCAGGCCCCACATCGGACCCCTTCCTGACGTTGGCTCCAGGCCTGTTAATGGCATGAGAAAAAGTAGATGTCATGACAGGCCTCTGCCCAGTCGAACACCAACAGGTCCCGTGTAAGCTCAAGGACGCTCTGATCGGTGGGCCAGTGGCGCAATGGATAACGCGTCTGACTACGGATCAGAAGATTCTAGGTTCGACTCCTGGCTGGCTCGCTCTGCCTCTTTTGCTTCGCTGTCAGCCCATAGCCGGTATTTATTATTCCGTTTGATTAGGCCATCGTTTTTGTTTGTATAAAAAAATTGACAGTCCAACAATAGGCTGCTTTGTCAGTGGGATAACGGCTACCATACAATACCATGCGTCTTTTCAATTGTATTGCATGAGTACAGTCAAAAGGACCTTGCTTTACGACCAGTTTATAGTGTCTATTATGCCATCGCAGGAATGGGAGGAAACTGAACCCCCTGGGCGTGGCAAATGAGAGCTCCCTCCGGTGAGCCTGATGAAATTGAATTCAGTAGACAATCCCTTCGGATCATTCCCATGATCTTAAAGGGGGCTGTCACACACTAAAAGCCAAAGGGCCTGTTCCAGGCGGGAGGAAGATCCCATATGGTCTAGCGGTCAGGATTCCTGGTTTTCACCCAGGCGGCCCGGGTTCGACTCCCGGTATGGGAAGTTGGCGTTTTCTTTGCTTCACTTGTCGAAACAGCCAGCACGTCTGTCCGTGCCAGTAGCCCTTTTAGCCAGCGGCGGAGCTTCAGCAACCTGATAGGTTGAGGTTCTGTCACCAACCAGTGTGCCTTCGATAGCTCAGCTGGTAGAGCGGAGGACTGTAGGTGGCAAGTTGGCAATCCTTAGGTCGCTGGTTCGACTCCGGCTCGAAGGAGCTCTTTTTCACTTGCAAACATTTCCTAGGGTCGCTCGAGTTCGAAGTCCGCCATTTTGCAATCACGACCGCCTGTGGAGGGCAAAAGCTCATTCCCTGACCGGGAATCGAACCCGGGCCGCGGCGGTGAGAGCGCCGAATCCTAACCACTAGACCACCAGGGAAGGTCTGTTGACACCTTCCCCTCAAGCCCGTCTGTGGGCCTCTACCAGATTTTGCAGCAAGACCACCAAGGCTTGTATTTTCCTCCGGGAGAGGAGACGTCTCTGACCCTGGATCCCAGTTCTTCCGCTGAGAAACTGTCACAGGCTCTGTTGGAATATCCGAACGACACCGCCACTTGCCATGAAAACAAAGCAACCGAGATCCCCAATATGTGAGGCCTCCATCTCGAAGGTTTTTTATAGCAGGCCCCACATCGGACCCCTTCCTGACGTTGGCTCCAGGCCTGTTAATGGCATGAGAAAAAGTAGATGTCATGACAGGCCTCTGCCCAGTCGAACACCAACAGGTCCAGTGTAAGCTCAAGGACGCTCTGATGGGTGGGCCAGTGGCGCAATGGATAACGCGTCTGACTACGGATCAGAAGATTCTAGGTTCGACTCCTGGCTGGCTCGGCCTCTTTTGCTTCGCTGTCAGCCCATAGCCGGTATTTATTATTCCGTTTTATTAGGCCATCGTTTTTGTTTGTATAAAAAAATTGACAGTCCAACAATAGGCTGCTTTGTCAGTGGGATAACGGCTACCATACAATACCATGCGTCTTTTCAATTGTATTGCATGAGTACAGTCAAAAGGACCTTGCTTTACGACCAGTTTATAGTGTCTTATTATGCCATCGCAGGAATGGGAGTAAACTGAACCCCCTGGGCGTGGCAAATGAGAGCTCCCTCCGGTGAGCCTGATGAAATTGAATTCAGTAGACAATCCCTTCGGATCATTCCCATGATCTTAAAGGGGGCTGTCACACACTAAAAGCCAAAGGGCCTGTTCCAGGGGGGAGGAAGATCCCATATGGTCTAGCGGTCAGGATTCCTGGTTTTCACCCAGGCGGCCCGGGTTCGACTCCCGGTATGGGAAGTTGGCGTTTTCTTTGCTTCACTTATCGAAACAGCCAGCACGTCTGTCCGTGCCAGTAGCCCTTTTAGCCAGCGTCGGAGCTTCAGCAACCTGATAGGTTGAGGTTCTGTCACCAACCAGTGTGCCTTCGATAGCTCAGCTGGTAGAGCGGAGGACTGTAGGTGACAAGTTGGCAATCCTTAGGTCGCTGGTTCGACTCCGGCTCGAAGGAGGTCTTTTTCACACGCAAACATTTCCTAGGGTCGCTCGAGTTCGTAGTCCGCCATTTTGCAATCACGACCGCCTTTGGAGGGCAAAAGCTCATTCCCTGACCGGGAATCGAACCCGGGCCGCGGCGGTGAGAGCGCCGAATCCTAACCACTAGACCACCAGGGAAGGTCTGTTGACACCTTCCCCTCAAGCCCGTCTGTGGGCCTCTACCAGATTTTGCAGCAAGACCACTAAGGCTTGTATTTTCCTCCGGGAGAGGAGACGTCTCTGACCCTGGATCCCAGTTCTTCCGCTGAGAAACTGTCACAGGCTCTGTTGGAATATCCGAACGACACCGCCACTTGCCATGAAAACAAAGCAACCGAGATCCCCAATATGTGAGGCCTCCATCTCGAAGGTTTTTTATAGCAGGCCCCACATCGGACCCCTTCCTGACGTTGGCTCCAGGCCTGTTAATGGCATGAGAAAAAGTAGATGTCATGACAGGCCTCTGCCCAGTCGAACACCAACAGGTCCCGTGTAAGCTCAAGGACGCTCTGATCGGTGGGCCAGTGGCGCAATGGATAACGCGTCTGACTACGGATCAGAAGATTCTAGGTTCGACTCCTGGCTGGCTCGCTCTGCCTCTTTTGCTTCGCTGTCAGCCCATAGCCGGTATTTATTATTCCGTTTGATTAGGCCATCGTTTTTGTTTGTATAAAAAAATTGACAGTCCAACAATAGGCTGCTTTGTCAGTGGGATAACGGCTACCATACAATACCATGCGTCTTTTCAATTGTATTGCATGAGTACAGTCAAAAGGACCTTGCTTTACGACCAGTTTATAGTGTCTATTATGCCATCGCAGGAATGGGAGGAAACTGAACCCCCTGGGCGTGGCAAATGAGAGCTCCCTCCGGTGAGCCTGATGAAATTGAATTCAGTAGACAATCCCTTCGGATCATTCCCATGATCTTAAAGGGGGCTGTCACACACTAAAAGCCAAAGGGCCTGTTCCAGGCGGGAGGAAGATCCCATATGGTCTAGCGGTCAGGATTCCTGGTTTTCACCCAGGCGGCCCGGGTTCGACTCCCGGTATGGGAAGTTGGCGTTTTCTTTGCTACACTTGTCGAAACAGCCAGCACGTCTGTCCGTGCCAGTAGCCCTTTTAGCCAGCGGCGGAGCTTCAGCAACCTGATAGGTTGAGGTTCTGTCACCAACCAGTGTGCCTTCGATAGCTCAGCTGGTAGAGCGGAGGACTGTAGGTGGCAAGTTGGCAATCCTTAGGTCGCTGGTTCGACTCCGGCTCGAAGGAGCTCTTTTTCACTTGCAAACATTTCCTAGGGTCGCTCGAGTTCGAAGTCCGCCATTTTGCAATCACGACCGCCTGTGGAGGACAAAAGCTCATTCCCTGACCGGGAATCGAACCCGGGCCGCGGCGGTGAGAGCGCCGAATCCTAACCACTAGACCACCAGGGAAGGTCTGTTGACACCTTCCCCTCAAGCCCGTCTGTGGGCCTCTACCAGATTTTGCAGCAAGACCACCAAGGCTTGTATTTTCCTCCGGGAGAGGAGACGTCTCTGACCCTGGATCCCAGTTCTTCCGCTGAGAAACTGTCACAGGCTCTGTTGGAATATCCGAACGACACCGCCACTTGCCATGAAAACAAAGCAACCGAGATCCCCAATATGTGAGGCCTCCATCTCGAAGGTTTTTTATAGCAGGCCCCACATCGGACCCCTTCCTGACGTTGGCTCCAGGCCTGTTAATGGCATGAGAAAAAGTAGATGTCATGACAGGCCTCTGCCCAGTCGAACACCAACAGGTCCCGTGTAAGCTCAAGGACGCTCTGATTGGTGGGCCAGTGGCGCAATGGATAACGCGTCTGACTACGGATCAGAAGATTCTAGGTTCGACTCCTGGCTGGCTCGCTCTACCTCTTTTGCTTCGCTGTCAGCCCATAGCCGGTATTTATTATTCCGTTTGATTAGGCCATCGTTTTTGTTTGTATAAAAAAATTGACAGTCCAACAATAGGCTGCTTTGTCAGTGGGATAACGGCTACCATACAATACCATGCGTCTTTTCAATTGTATTGCATGAGTACAGTCAAAAGGACCTTGCTTTACGACCAGTTTATAGTGTCTATTATGCCATCGCAGGAATGGGAGGAAACTGAACCCCCTGGGCGTGGCAAATGAGAGCTCCCTCCGGTGAGCCTGATGAAATTGAATTCAGTAGACAATCCCTTCGGATCATTCCCATGATCTTAAAGGGGGCTGTCACACACTAAAAGCCAAAGGGCCTGTTCCAGGCGGGAGGAAGATCCCATATGGTCTAGCGGTCAGGATTCCTGGTTTTCACCCAGGCGGCCCGGGTTCGACTCCCGGTATGGGAAGTTGGCGTTTTCTTTGCTTCACTTGTCGAAACAGCCAGCACGTCTGTCCGTGCCAGTAGCCCTTTTAGCCAGCGGCGGAGCTTCAGCAACCTGATAGGTTGAGGTTCTGTCACCAACCAGTGTGCCTTCGATAGCTCAGCTGGTAGAGCGGAGGACTGTAGGTGGCAAGTTGGCAATCCTTAGGTCGCTGGTTCGACTCCGGCTCGAAGGAGGTCTTTTTCACACTCAAACATTTCCTAGGGTCGCTCGAGTTCGTAGTCGGCCATTTTGCAATCACGACCGCCTTTGGAGGGCAAAAGCTCATTCCCTGACCGGGAATCGAACCCGGGCCGCGGCGGTGAGAGCGCCGAATCCTAACCACTAGACCACCAGGGAAGGTCTGTTGACCCCTTCCCCTCAAGCCCGTCTGTGGGCCTCTACCAGATTTTGCAGCAAGTCCACTAAGGCTTGTATTTTCCTCCGGGAGAGGAGACGTCTCTGACCCTGGATCCCAGTTCTTCCGCTGAGAAACTGTCACAGGCTCTGTTGGAATATCCGAACGACACCGCCACTTGCCATGAAATCAAAGCAACCGAGATCCCCAATATGTGAGGCCTCCATCTCGAAGGTTTTTTATAGCAGGCCCCACATCGGACCCCTTCCTGACGTTGGCTCCAGGCCTGTTAATGGCATGAGAAAAAGTAGATGTCATGACAGGCCTCTGCCCAGTCGAACACCAACAGGTCCCGTGTAAGCTCAAGGACGCTCTGATCGGTGGGCCAGTGGCGCAATGGATAACGCGTCTGACTACGGATCAGAAGATTCTAGGTTCGACTCCTGGCTGGCTCGCTCTGCCTCTTTTGCTTCGCTGTCAGCCCATAGCCGGTATTTATTATTCCGTTTTATTAGGCCATCGTTTTTGTTTGTATAAAAAAATTGACAGTCCAACAATAGGCTGCTTTGTCAGTGGGATAACGGCTACCATACAATACCATGCGTCTTTTCAATTGTATTGCATGAGTACAGTCAAAAGGACCTTGCTTTACGACCAGTTTATAGTGTCTTATTATGCCATCGCAGGAATGGGAGTAAACTGAACCCCCTGGGCGTGGCAAATGAGAGCTCCCTCCGGTGAGCCTGATGAAATTGAATTCAGTAGACAATCCCTTCGGATCATTCCCATGATCTTAAAGGGGGCTGTCACACACTAAAAGCCAAAGGGCCTGTTCCAGGGGGGAGGAAGATCCCATATGGTCTAGCGGTCAGGATTCCTGGTTTTCACCCAGGCGGCCCGGGTTCGACTCCCGGTATGGGAAGTTGGCGTTTTCTTTGCTTCACTTATCGAAACAGCCAGCACGTCTGTCCGTGCCAGTAGCCCTTTTAGCCAGCGTCGGAGCTTCAGCAACCTGATAGGTTGAGGTTCTGTCACCAACCAGTGTGCCTTCGATAGCTCAGCTGGTAGAGCGGAGGACTGTAGGTGACAAGTTGGCAATCCTTAGGTCGCTGGTTCGACTCCGGCTCGAAGGAGGTCTTTTTCACACGCAAACATTTCCTAGGGTCGCTCGAGTTCGTAGTCCGCCATTTTGCAATCACGACCGCCTTTGGAGGGCAAAAGCTCATTCCCTGACCGGGAATCGAACCCGGGCCGCGGCGGTGAGAGCGCCGAATCCTAACCACTAGACCACCAGGGAAGGTCTGTTGACACCTTCCCCTCAAGCCCGTCTGTGGGCCTCTACCAGATTTTGCAGCAAGACCACTAAGGCTTGTATTTTCCTCCGGGAGAGGAGACGTCTCTGACCCTGGATCCCAGTTCTTCCGCTGAGAAACTGTCACAGGCTCTGTTGGAATATCCGAACGACACCGCCACTTGCCATGAAAACAAAGCAACCGAGATCCCCAATATGTGAGGCCTCCATCTCGAAGGTTTTTTATAGCAGGCCCCACATCGGACCCCTTCCTGACGTTGGCTCCAGGCCTGTTAATGGCATGAGAAAAAGTAGATGTCATGACAGGCCTCTGCCCAGTCGAACACCAACAGGTCCCGTGTAAGCTCAAGGACGCTCTGATCGGTGGGCCAGTGGCGCAATGGATAACGCGTCTGACTACGGATCAGAAGATTCTAGGTTCGACTCCTGGCTGGCTCGGCCTCTTTTGCTTCGCTGTCAGCCCATAGCCGGTATTTATTATTCCGTTTTATTAGGCCATCGTTTTTGTTTGTATAAAAAAATTGACAGTCCAACAATAGGCTGCTTTGTCAGTGGGATAACGGCTACCATACAATACCATGCGTCTTTTCAATTGTATTGCATGAGTACAGTCAAAAGGACCTTGCTTTACGACCAGTTTATAGTGTCTATTATGCCATCGCAGGAATGGGAGGAAACTGAACCCCCTGGGCGTGGCAAATGAGAGCTCCCTCTGGTGAGCCTGATGAAATTGAATTCAGTAGACAATCCCTTCGGATCATTCCCATGATCTTAAATGGGGCTGTCACACACTGAAAGCCAAAGGGCCTGTTCCAGGCGGGAGGAAGATCCCATATGGTCTAGCGGTCAGGATTCCTGGTTTTCACCCAGGCGGCCCGGGTTCGACTCCCGGTATGGGAAGTTGGCGTTTTCTTTGCTTCACTTATCGAAACAGCCAGCACGTCTGTCCGTGCCAGTAGCCCTTTTAGCCAGCGGCGGAGCTTCAGCAACCTGATAGGTTGAGGTTCTGTCACCAACCAGTGTGCCTTCGATAGCTCAGCTGGTAGAGCGGAGGACTGTAGGTGGCAAGTTGGCAATCCTTAGGTCGCTGGTTCAACTCCGGCTCGAAGGAGGTCTTTTTCACACTCAAACATTTCCTAGGGTCGCTCGAGTTCGTAGTCGGCCATTTTGCAATCACGACCGCCTTTGGAGGGCAAAAGCTCATTCCCTGACCGGGAATCGAACCCGGGCCGCGGCGGTGAGAGCGCCGAATCCTAACCACTAGACCACCAGGGAAGGTCTGTTGACCCCTTCCCCTCAAGCCCGTCTGTGGGCCTCTACCAGATTTTGCAGCAAGACCACTAAGGCTTGTATTTTCCTCCGGGAGAGGAGACGTCTCTGACCCTGGATCCCAGTTCTTCCGCTGAGAAACTGTCACAGGCTCTGTTGGAATATCCGAACGACACCGCCACTTGCCATGAAAACAAAGCAACCGAGATCCCCAATATGTGAGGCCTCCATCTCGAAGGTTTTTTATAGCAGGCCCCACATCGGACCCCTTCCTGACGTTGGCTCCAGGCCTGTTAATGGCATGAGAAAAAGTAGATGTCATGACAGGCCTCTGCCCAGTCGAACACCAACAGGTCCCGTGTAAGCTCAAGGACGCTCTGATCGGTGGGCCAGTGGCGCAATGGATAACGCGTCTGACTACGGATCAAAAGATTCTAGGTTCGACTCCTGGCTGGCTCGCTCTGCCTCTTTTGCTTCGCTGTCAGCCCATAGCCGGTATTTATTATTCCGTTTTATTAGGCCATCGTTTTTGTTTGTATAAAAAAATTGACAGTCCAACAATAGGCTGCTTTGTCAGTGGGATAACGGCTACCATACAATACCATGCGTCTTTTCAATTGTATTGCATGAGTACAGTCAAAAGGACCTTGCTTTACGACCAGTTTATAGTGTCTATTATGCCATCGCAGGAATGGGAGGAAACTGAACCCCCTGGGCGTGGCAAATGAGAGCTCCCTCCGGTGAGCCTGATGAAATTGAATTCAGTAGACAATCCCTTCGGATCATTCCCATGATCTTAAAGGGGGCTGTCACACACTAAAAGCCAAAGGGCCTGTTCCAGGGGGGAGGAAGATCCCATATGGTCTAGCGGTCAGGATTCCTGGTTTTCACCCAGGCGGCCCGGGTTCGACTCCCGGTATGGGAAGTTGGCGTTTTCTTTGCTTCACTTATCGAAACAGCCAGCACGTCTGTCCGTGCCAGTAGCCCTTTTAGCCAGCGTCGGAGCTTCAGCAACCTGATAGGTTGAGGTTCTGTCACCAACCAGTGTGCCTTCGATAGCTCAGCTGGTAGAGCGGAGGACTGTAGGTGACAAGTTGGCAATCCTTAGGTCGCTGGTTCGACTCCGGCTCGAAGGAGGTCTTTTTCACACGCAAACATTTCCTAGGGTCGCTCGAGTTCGTAGTCGGCCATTTTGCAATCACGACCGCCTTTGGAGGGCAAAAGCTCATTCCCTGACCGGGAATCGAACCCGGGCCGCGGCGGTGAGAGCGCCGAATCCTAACCACTAGACCACCAGGGAAGGTCTGTTGACACCTTCCCCTCAAGCCCGTCTGTGGGCCTCTACCAGATTTTGCAGCAAGACCACTAAGGCTTGTATTTTCCTCCGGGAGAGGAGACGTCTCTGACCCTGGATCCCAGTTCTTCCGCTGAGAAACTGTCACAGGCTCTGTTGGAATATCCGAACGACACCGCCACTTGCCATGAAAACAAAGCAACCGAGATCCCCAATATGTGAGGCCTCCATCTCGAAGGTTTTTTATAGCAGGCCCCACATCGGACCCCTTCCTGACGTTGGCTCCAGGCCTGTTAATGGCATGAGAAAAAGTAGATGTCATGACAGGCCTCTGCCCAGTCGAACACCAACAGGTCCCGTGTAAGCTCAAGGACGCTGTCATCGGTGGGCCAGTGGCGCAATGGATAACGCGTCTGACTACGGATCAGAAGATTCTAGGTTCGACTCCTGGCTGGCTCGCTCTGCCTCTTTTGCTTCGCTGTCAGCCCATAGCCGGTATTTATTATTCCGTTTTATTAGGCCATCGTTTTTGTTTGTATAAAAAAATTGACAGTCCAACAATAGGCTGCTTTGTCAGTGGGATAACGGCTACCATACAATACCATGCGTCTTTTCAATTGTATTGCATGAGTACAGTCAAAAGGACCTTGCTTTACGACCAGTTTATAGTGTCTTATTATGCCATCGCAGGAATGGGAGGAAACTGAACCCCCTGGGCGTGGCAAATGAGAGCTCCCTCCGGTGAGCCTGATGAAATTGAATTCAGTAGACAATCCCTTCGGATCATTCCCATGATCTTAAAGGGGGCTGTCACACACTAAAAGCCAAAGGGCCTGTTCCAGGCGGGAGGAAGATCCCATATGGTCTAGCGGTCAGGATTCCTGGTTTTCACCCAGGCGGCCCGGGTTCGACTCCCGGTATGGGAAGTTGGCGTTTTCTTTGCTTCACTTGTCGAAACAGCCAGCACGTCTGTCCGTGCCAGTAGCCCTTTTAGCCAGCGGCGGAGCTTCAGCAACCTGATAGGTTGAGGTTCTGTCACCAACCAGTGTGCCTTCGATAGCTCAGCTGGTAGAGCGGAGGACTGTAGGTGACAAGTTGGCAATCCTTAGGTCGCTGGTTCGACTCCGGCTCGAAGGAGGTCTTTTTCACACGCAAACATTTCCTAGGGTCGCTCGAGTTCTATGTCCGCCATTTTGCAATCACGACCGCCTTTGGAGGGCAAAAGCTCATTCCCTGACCGGGAATCGAACCCGGGCCGCGGCGGTGAGAGCGCCGAATCCTAACCACTAGACCACCAGGGAAGGTCTGTTGACACCTTCCCCTCAAGCCCGTCTGTGGGCCTCTACCAGATTTTGCAGCAAGACCACCAAGGCTTGTATTTTCCTCCGGGAGAGGAGACGTCTCTGACCCTGGATCCCAGTTCTTCCGCTGAGAAACTGTCACAGGCTCTGTTGGAATATCCGAACGACACCGCCACTTGCCATGAAAACAAAGCAACCGAGATCCCCAATATGTGAGGCCTCCATCTCGAAGGTTTTTTATAGCAGGCCCCACATCGGACCCCTTCCTGACGTTGGCTCCAGGCCTGTTAATGGCATGAGAAAAAGTAGATGTCATGACAGGCCTCTGCCCAGTCGAACACCAACAGGTCCCGTGTAAGCTCAAGGACGCTCTGATCGGTGGGCCAGTGGCGCAATGGATAACGCGTCTGACTACGGATCAGAAGATTCTAGGTTCGACTCCTGGCTGGCTCGCTCTGCCTCTTTTGCTTCGCTGTCAGCCCATAGCCGGTATTTATTATTCCGTTTTATTAGGCCATCGTTTTTGTTTGTATAAAAAAATTGACAGTCCAACAATAGGCTGCTTTGTCAGTGGGATAACGGCTACCATACAATACCATGCGTCTTTTCAATTGTATTGCATGAGTACAGTCAAAAGGACCTTGCTTTACGACCAGTTTATAGTGTCTTATTATGCCATCGCAGGAATGGGAGGAAACTGAACCCCCTGGGCGTGGCAAATGAGAGCTCCCTCCGGTGAGCCTGATGAAATTGAATTCAGTAGACAATCCCTTCGGATCATTCCCATGATCTTAAAGGGGGCTGTCACACACTAAAAGCCAAAGGGACTGTTCCAGGGGGGAGGAAGATCCCATATGGTCTAGCGGTCAGGATTCCTGGTTTTCACCCAGGCGGCCCGGGTTCGACTCCCGGTATGGGAAGTTGGCGTTTTCTTTGCTTCACTTGTCGAAACAGCCAGCACGTCTGTCCGTGCCAGTAGCCCTTTTAGCCAGCGGCGGAGCTTCAGCAACCTGATAGGTTGAGGTTCTGTCACCAACCAGTGTGCCTTCGATAGCTCAGCTGGTAGAGCGGAGGACTGTAGGTGACAAGTTGGCAATCCTTAGGTCGCTGGTTCGACTCCGGCTCGAAGGAGGTCTTTTTCACACGCAAACATTTCCTAGGGTCGCTCGAGTTCGAAGTCCGCCATTTTGCAATCACGACCGCCTTTGGAGGGCAAAAGCTCATTCCCTGACCGGGAATCGAACCCGGGCCGCGGCGGTGAGAGCGCCGAATCCTAACCACTAGACCACCAGGGAAGGTCTGTTGACACCTTCCCCTCAAGCCCGTCTGTGGGCCTCTACCAGATTTTGCAGCAAGACCACCAAGGCTTGTATTTTCCTCCGGGAGAGGAGACGTCTCTGACCCTGGATCCCAGTTCTTCCGCTGAGAAACTGTCACAGGCTCTGTTGGAATATCCGAACGACACCGCCACTTGCCATGAAAACAAAGCAACCGAGATCCCCAATATGTGAGGCCTCCATCTCGAAGGTTTTTTATAGCAGGCCCCACATCGGACCCCTTCCTGACGTTGGCTCCAGGCCTGTTAATGGCATGAGAAAAAGTAGATGTCATGACAGGCCTCTGCCCAGTCGAACACCAACAGGTCCCGTGTAAGCTCAAGGACGCTCTGATCGGTGGGCCAGTGGCGCAATGGATAACGCGTCTGACTACGGATCAGAAGATTCTAGGTTCGACTCCTGGCTGGCTCGCTCTGCCTCTTTTGCTTCGCTGTCAGCCCATAGCCGGTATTTATTATTCCGTTTTATTAGGCCATCGTTTTTGTTTGTATAAAAAAATTGACAGTCCAACAATAGGCTGCTTTGTCAGTGGGATAACGGCTACCATACAATACCATGCGTCTTTTCAATTGTATTGCATGAGTACAGTCAAAAGGACCTTGCTTTACGACCAGTTTATAGTGTCTATTATGCCTGAACTGTCTATTATGCCTAACTGAACCCCCTGGGCGTGGCAAATGAGAGCTCCCTCCGGTGAGCCTGATGAAATTGAATTCAGTAGACAATCCCTTCGGATCATTCCCATGATCTTAAAGGGGGCTGTCACACACTAAAAGCCAAAGGGCCTGTTCCAGGGGGGAGGAAGATCCCATATGGTCTAGCGGTCAGGATTCCTGGTTTTCACCCAGGCGGCCCGGGTTCGACTCCCGGTATGGGAAGTTGCCGTTTTCTTTGCTTCACTTATCGAAACAGCCAGCATGTCTGTCCGTGCCAGTAGCCCTTTTAGCCAGCGTCGGAGCTTCAGCAACCTGATAGGTTGAGGTTCTGTCACCAACCAGTGTGCCTTCGATAGCTCAGCTGGTAGAGCGGAGGACTGTAGGTGACAAGTTGGCAATCCTTAGGTCGCTGGTTCGACTCCGGCTCGAAGGAGGTCTTTTTCACACGCAAACATTTCCTAGGGTCGCTCGAGTTCGTAGTCCGCCATTTTGCAATCACGACCGCCTTTGGAGGGCAAAAGCTCATTCCCTGACCGGGAATCGAACCCGGGCCGCGGCGGTGAGAGCGCCGAATCCTAACCACTAGACCACCAGGGAAGGTCTGTTGACCCCTTCCCCTCAAGCCCGTCTGTGGGCCTCTACCAGATTTTGCAGCAAGACCACTAAGGCTTGTATTTTCCTCCGGGAGAGGAGACGTCTCTGACCCTGGATCCCAGTTCTTCCGCTGAGAAACTGTCACAGGCTCTGTTGGAATATCCGAACGACACCGCCACTTGCCATGAAAACAAAGCAACCGAGATCCCCAATATGTGAGGCCTCCATCTCGAAGGTTTTTTATAGCAGGCCCCACATCGGACCCCTTCCTGACGTTGGCTCCAGGCCTGTTAATGGCATGAGAAAAAGTAGATGTCATGACAGGCCTCTGCCCAGTCGAACACCAACAGGTCCCGTGTAAGCTCAAGGACGCTCTGATGGGTGGGCCAGTGGCGCAATGGATAACGCGTCTGACTACGGATCAGAAGATTCTAGGTTCGACTCCTGGCTGGCTCGCTCTGCCTCTTTTGCTTCGCTGTCAGCCCATAGCCGGTATTTATTATTCCGTTTGATTAGGCCATCGTTTTTGTTTGTATAAAAAAATTGACAGTCCAACAATAGGCTGCTTTGTCAGTGGGATAACGGCTACCATACAATACCATGCGTCTTTTCAATTGTATTGCATGAGTACAGTCAAAAGGACCTTGCTTTACGACCAGTTTATAGTGTCTATTATGCCTGAACTGTCTATTATGCCTAACTGAACCCCCTGGGCGTGGCAAATGAGAGCTCCCTCCGGTGAGCCTGATGAAATTGAATTCAGTAGACAATCCCTTCGGATCATTCCCATGATCTTAAAGGGGGCTGTCACACACTAAAAGCCAAAGGGCCTGTTCCAGGGGGGAGGAAGATCCCATATGGTCTAGCGGTCAGGATTCCTGGTTTTCACCCAGGCGGCCCGGGTTCGACTCCCGGTATGGGAAGTTGGCGTTTTCTTTGCTTCACTTATCGAAACAGCCAGCACGTCTGTCCGTGCCAGTAGCCCTTTTAGCCAGCGTCGGAGCTTCAGCAACCTGATAGGTTGAGGTTCTGTCACCAACCAGTGTGCCTTCGATAGCTCAGCTGGTAGAGCGGAGGACTGTAGGTGACAAGTTGGCAATCCTTAGGTCGCTGGTTCGACTCCGGCTCGAAGGAGGTCTTTTTCACACGCAAACATTTCCTAGGGTCGCTCGAGTTCGTAGTCCGCCATTTTGCAATCACGACCGCCTTTGGAGGGCAAAAGCTCATTCCCTGACCGGGAATCGAACCCGGGCCGCGGCGGTGAGAGCGCCAAATCCTAACCACTAGACCACCAGGGAAGGTCTGTTGACACCTTCCCCTCAAGCCCGTCTGTGGGCCTCTACCAGATTTTGCAGCAAGACCACTAAGGCTTGTATTTTCCTCCGGGAGAGGAGACGTCTCTGACCCTGGATCCCAGTTCTTCCGCTGAGAAACTGTCACAGGCTCTGTTGGAATATCCGAACGACACCGCCACTTGCCATGAAAACAAAGCAACCGAGATCCCCAATATGTGAGGCCTCCATCTCGAAGGTTTTTTATAGCAGGCCCCACATCGGACCCCTTCCTGACGTTGGCTCCAGGCCTGTTAATGGCATGAGAAAAAGTAGATGTCATGACAGGCCTCTGCCCAGTCGAACACCAACAGGTCCCGTGTAAGCTCAAGGACGCTCTGATCGGTGGGCCAGTGGCGCAATGGATAACGCGTCTGACTACGGATCAGAAGATTCTAGGTTCGACTCCTGGCTGGCTGGGCCTCTTTTGCTTCGCTGTCAGCCCATAGCCGGTATTTATTATTCCGTTTTATTAGGCCATCGTTTTTGTTTGTATAAAAAAATTGACAGTCCAACAATAGGCTGCTTTGTCAGTGGGATAACGGCTACCATACAATACCATGCGTCTTTTCAATTGTATTGCATGAGTACAGTCAAAAGGACCTTGCTTTACGACCAGTTTATAGTGTCTATTATGCCATCGCAGGAATGGGAGGAAACTGAACCCCCTGGGCGTGGCAAATGAGAGCTCCCTCCGGTGAGCCTGATGAAATTGAATTCAGTAGACAATCCCTTCGGATCATTCCCATGATCTTAAAGGGGGCTGTCACACACTAAAAGCCAAAGGGCCTGTTCCAGGCGGGAGGAAGATCCCATATGGTCTAGCGGTCAGGATTCCTGGTTTTCACCCAGGCGGCCCGGGTTCGACTCCCGGTATGGGAAGTTGGCGTTTTCTTTGCTTCACTTGTCGAAACAGCCAGCACGTCTGTCCGTGCCAGTAGCCCTTTTAGCCAGCGGCGGAGCTTCAGCAACCTGATAGGTTGAGGTTCTGTCACCAACCAGTGTGCCTTCGATAGCTCAGCTGGTAGAGCGGAGGACTGTAGGTGGCAAGTTGGCAATCCTTAGGTCGCTGGTTCGACTCCGGCTCGAAGGAGGTCTTTTTCACACGCAAACATTTCCTAGGGTCGCTCGAGTTCGTAGTCCGCCATTTTGCAATCACGACCGCCTTTGGAGGGCAAAAGCTCATTCCCTGACCGGGAATCGAACCCGGGCCGCGGCGGTGAGAGCGCCAAATCCTAACCACTAGACCACCAGGGAAGGTCTGTTGACACCTTCCCCTCAAGCCCGTCTGTGGGCCTCTACCAGATTTTGCAGCAAGACCACTAAGGCTTGTATTTTCCTCCGGGAGAGGAGACGTCTCTGACCCTGGATCCCAGTTCTTCCGCTGAGAAACTGTCACAGGCTCTGTTGGAATATCCAAACGACACCGCCACTTGCCATGAAAACAAAGCAACCGAGATCCCCAATATGTGAGGCCTCCATCTCGAAGGTTTTTTATAGCAGGCCCCACATCGGACCCCTTCCTGACGTTGGCTCCAGGCCTGTTAATGGCATGAGAAAAAGTAGATGTCATGACAGGCCTCTGCCCAGTCGAACACCAACAGGTCCCGTGTAAGCTCAAGGACGCTCTGATCGGTGGGCCAGTGGCGCAATGGATAACGCGTCTGACTACGGATCAGAAGATTCTAGGTTCGACTCCTGGCTGGCTGGGCCTCTTTTGCTTCGCTGTCAGCCCATAGCCGGTATTTATTATTCCGTTTTATTAGGCCATCGTTTTTGTTTGTATAAAAAAATTGACAGTCCAACAATAGGCTGCTTTGTCAGTGGGATAACGGCTACCATACAATACCATGCGTCTTTTCAATTGTATTGCATGAGTACAGTCAAAAGGACCTTGCTTTACGACCAGTTTATAGTGTCTATTATGCCATCGCAGGAATGGGAGGAAACTGAACCCCCTGGGCGTGGCAAATGAGAGCTCCCTCCGGTGAGCCTGATGAAATTGAATTCAGTAGACAATCCCTTCGGATCATTCCCATGATCTTAAAGGGGGCTGTCACACACTAAAAGCCAAAGGGCCTGTTCCAGGCGGGAGGAAGATCCCATATGGTCTAGCGGTCAGGATTCCTGGTTTTCACCCAGGCGGCCCGGGTTCGACTCCCGGTATGGGAAGTTGGCGTTTTCTTTGCTTCACTTGTCGAAACAGCCAGCACGTCTGTCCGTGCCAGTAGCCCTTTTAGCCAGCGGCGGAGCTTCAGCAACCTGATAGGTTGAGGTTCTGTCACCAACCAGTGTGCCTTCGATAGCTCAGCTGGTAGAGCGGAGGACTGTAGTTGGCAAGTTGGCAATCCTTAGGTCGCTGGTTCGACTCCGGCTCGAAGGAGCTCTTTTTCACTTGCAAACATTTCCTAGGGTCGCTCGAGTTCGAAGTCCGCCATTTTGCAATCACGACCGCCTTTGGAGGGCAAAAGCTCATTCCCTGACCGGGAATCGAACCCGGGCCGCGGCGGTGAGAGCGCCGAATCCTAACCACTAGACCACCAGGGAAGGTCTGTTGACACCTTCCCCTCAAGCCCGTCTGTGGGCCTCTACCAGATTTTGCAGCAAGACCACTAAGGCTTGTATTTTCCTCCGGGAGAGGAGACGTCTCCTACCCTGGATCCCAGTTCTTCCGCTGAGAAACTGTCACAGGCTCTGTTGGAATATCCGAACGACACCGCCACTTGCCATGAAAACAAAGCAACCGAGATCCCCAATATGTGAGGCCTCCATCTCGAAGGTTTTTTATAGCAGGCCCCACATCGGACCCCTTCCTGACGTTGGCTCCAGGCCTGTTAATGGCATGAGAAAAAGTAGATGTCATGACAGGCCTCTGCCCAGTCGAACACCAACAGGTCCCGTGTAAGCTCAAGGACGCACTGATCGGTGGGCCAGTGGCGCAATGGATAACGCGTCTGACTACGGATCAGAAGATTCTAGGTTCGACTCCTGGCTGGCTCGCTCTGCCTCTTTTGCTTCGCTGTCAGCCCATAGCCGGTATTTATTATTCCGTTTGATTAGGCCATCGTTTTTGTTTGTATAAAAAAATTGACAGTCCAACAATAGGCTGCTTTGTCAGTGGGATAACGGCTACCATACAATACCATGCGTCTTTTCAATTGTATTGCATGAGTACAGTCAAAAGGACCTTGCTTTACGACCAGTTTATAGTGTCTATTATGCCATCGCAGGAATGGGAGGAAACTGAACCCCCTGGGCGTGGCAAATGAGAGCTCCCTCCGGTGAGCCTGATGAAATTGAATTCAGTAGACAATCCCTTCGGATCATTCCCATGATCTTAAAGGGGGCTGTCACACACTAAAAGCCAAAGGGCCTGTTCCAGGCGGGAGGAAGATCCCATATGGTCTAGCGGTCAGGATTCCTGGTTTTCACCCAGGCGGCCCGGGTTCGACTCCCGGTATGGGAAGTTGGCGTTTTCTTTGCTTCACTTGTCGAAACAGCCAGCACGTCTGTCCGTGCCAGTAGCCCTTTTAGCCAGCGGCGGAGCTTCAGCAACCTGATAGGTTGAGGTTCTGTCACCAACCAGTGTGCCTTCGATAGCTCAGCTGGTAGAGCGGAGGACTGTAGGTGGCAAGTTGGCAATCCTTAGGTCGCTGGTTCGACTCCGGCTCGAAGGAGCTCTTTTTCACTTGCAAACATTTCCTAGGGTCGCTCGAGTTCGAAGTCCGCCATTTTGCAATCACGACCGCCTGTGGAGGGCAAAAGCTCATTCCCTGACCGGGAATCGAACCCGGGCCGCGGCGGTGAGAGCGCCGAATCCTAACCACTAGACCACCAGGGAAGGTCTGTTGACACCTTCCCCTCAAGCCCGTCTGTGGGCCTCTACCAGATTTTGCAGCAAGACCACCAAGGCTTGTATTTTCCTCCGGGAGAGGAGACGTCTCTGACCCTGGATCCCAGTTCTTCCGCTGAGAAACTGTCACAGGCTCTGTTGGAATATCCGAACGACACCGCCACTTGCCATGAAAACAAAGCAACCGAGATCCCCAATATGTGAGGCCTCCATCTCGAAGGTTTTTTATAGCAGGCCCCACATCGGACCCCTTCCTGACGTTGGCTCCAGGCCTGTTAATGGCATGAGAAAAAGTAGATGTCATGACAGGCCTCTGCCCAGTCGAACACCAACAGGTCCCGTGTAAGCTCAAGGACGCTCTGATCGGTGGGCCAGTGGCGCAATGGATAACGCGTCTGACTACGGATCAGAAGATTCTAGGTTCGACTCCTGGCTGGCTGGGCCTCTTTTGCTTCGCTGTCAGCCCATAGCCGGTATTTATTATTCCGTTTTATTAGGCCATCGTTTTTGTTTGTATAAAAAAATTGACAGTCCAACAATAGGCTGCTTTGTCAGTGGGATAACGGCTACCATACAATACCATGCGTCTTTTCAATTGTATTGCATGAGTACAGTCAAAAGGACCTTGCTTTACGACCAGTTTATAGTGTCTATTATGCCATCGCAGGAATGGGAGGAAACTGAACCCCCTGGGCGTGGCAAATGAGAGCTCCCTCCGGTGAGCCTGATGAAATTGAATTCAGTAGACAATCCCTTCGGATCATTCCCATGATCTTAAAGGGGGCTGTCACACACTAAAAGCCAAAGGGCCTGTTCCAGGCGGGAGGAAGATCCCATATGGTCTAGCGGTCAGGATTCCTGGTTTTCACCCAGGCGGCCCGGGTTCGACTCCCGGTATGGGAAGTTGGCGTTTTCTTTGCTTCACTTGTCGAAACAGCCAGCACGTCTGTCCGTGCCAGTAGCCCTTTTAGCCAGCGGCGGAGCTTCAGCAACCTGATAGGTTGAGGTTCTGTCACCAACCAGTGTGCCTTCGATAGCTCAGCTGGTAGAGCGGAGGACTGTAGGTGGCAAGTTGGCAATCCTTAGGTCGCTGGTTCGACTCCGGCTCGAAGGAGCTCTTTTTCACTTGCAAACATTTCCTAGGGTCGCTCGAGTTCGAAGTCCGCCATTTTGCAATCACGACCGCCTTTGGAGGGCAAAAGCTCATTCCCTGACCGGGAATCGAACCCGGGCCGCGGCGGTGAGAGCGCCGAATCCTAACCACTAGACCACCAGGGAAGGTCTGTTGACACCTTCCCCTCAAGCCCGTCTGTGGGCCTCTACCAGATTTTGCAGCAAGACCACTAAGGCTTGTATTTTCCTCCGGGAGAGGAGACGTCTCCTACCCTGGATCCCAGTTCTTCCGCTGAGAAACTGTCACAGGCTCTGTTGGAATATCCGAACGACACCGCCACTTGCCATGAAAACAAAGCAACCGAGATCCCCAATATGTGAGGCCTCCATCTCGAAGGTTTTTTATAGCAGGCCCCACATCGGACCCCTTCCTGACGTTGGCTCCAGGCCTGTTAATGGCATGAGAAAAAGTAGATGTCATGACAGGCCTCTGCCCAGTCGAACACCAACAGGTCCCGTGTAAGCTCAAGGACGCTCTGATCGGTGGGCCAGTGGCGCAATGGATAACGCGTCTGACTACGGATCAGAAGATTCTAAGTTCGACTCCTGGCTGGCTCGCTCTGCCTCTTTTGCTTCGCTGTCAGCCCATAGCCGGTATTTATTATTCCGTTTGATTAGGCCATCGTTTTTGTTTGTATAAAAAAATTGACAGTCCAACAATAGGCTGCTTTGTCAGTGGGATAACGGCTACCATACAATACCATGCGTCTTTTCAATTGTATTGCATGAGTACAGTCAAAAGGACCTTGCTTTACGACCAGTTTATAGTGTCTATTATGCCATCGCAGGAATGGGAGGAAACTGAACCCCCTGGGCGTGGCAAATGAGAGCTCCCTCCGGTGAGCCTGATGAAATTGAATTCAGTAGACAATCCCTTCGGATCATTCCCATGATCTTAAAGGGGGCTGTCACACACTAAAAGCCAAAGGGCCTGTTCCAGGCGGGAGGAAGATCCCATATGGTCTAGCGGTCAGGATTCCTGGTTTTCACCCAGGCGGCCCGGGTTCGACTCCCGGTATGGGAAGTTGGCGTTTTCTTTGCTTCACTTGTCGAAACAGCCAGCACGTCTGTCCGTGCCAGTAGCCCTTTTAGCCAGCGGCGGAGCTTCAGCAACCTGATAGGTTGAGGTTCTGTCACCAACCAGTGTGCCTTCGATAGCTCAGCTGGTAGAGCGGAGGACTGTAGGTGGCAAGTTGGCAATCCTTAGGTCGCTGGTTCGACTCCGGCTCGAAGGAGCTCTTTTTCACTTGCAAACATTTCCTAGGGTCGCTCGAGTTCGAAGTCCGCCATTTTGCAATCACGACCGCCTGTGGAGGGCAAAAGCTCATTCCCTGACCGGGAATCGAACCCGGGCCGCGGCGGTGAGAGCGCCGAATCCTAACCACTAGACCACCAGGGAAGGTCTGTTGACACCTTCCCCTCAAGCCCGTCTGTGGGCCTCTACCAGATTTTGCAGCAAGACCACCAAGGCTTGTATTTTCCTCCGGGAGAGGAGACGTCTCTGACCCTGGATCCCAGTTCTTCCGCTGAGAAACTGTCACAGGCTCTGTTGGAATATCCGAACGACACCGCCACTTGCCATGAAAACAAAGCAACCGAGATCCCCAATATGTGAGGCCTCCATCTCGAAGGTTTTTTATAGCAGGCCCCACATCGGACCCCTTCCTGACGTTGGCTCCAGGCCTGTTAATGGCATGAGAAAAAGTAGATGTCATGACAGGCCTCTGCCCAGTCGAACACCAACAGGTCCCGTGTAAGCTCAAGGACGCTCTGATTGGTGGGCCAGTGGCGCAATGGATAACGCGTCTGACTACGGATCAGAAGATTCTAGGTTCGACTCCTGGCTGGCTCGCTCTGCCTCTTTTGCTTCGCTGTCAGCCCATAGCCGGTATTTATTATTCCGTTTGATTAGGCCATCGTTTTTGTTTGTATAAAAAAATTGACAGTCCAACAATAGGCTGCTTTGTCAGTGGGATAACGGCTACCATACAATACCATGCGTCTTTTCAATTGTATTGCATGAGTACAGTCAAAAGGACCTTGCTTTACGACCAGTTTATAGTGTCTATTATGCCATCGCAGGAATGGGAGGAAACTGAACCCCCTGGGCGTGGCAAATGAGAGCTCCCTCCGGTGAGCCTGATGAAATTGAATTCAGTAGACAATCCCTTCGGATCATTCCCATGATCTTAAAGGGGGCTGTCACACACTTAAAGCCAAAGGGCCTGTTCCAGGCGGGAGGAAGATCCCATATGGTCTAGCGGTCAGGATTCCTGGTTTTCACCCAGGCGGCCCGGGTTCGACTCCCGGTATGGGAAGTTGGCGTTTTCTTTGCTTCACTTATCGAAACAGCCAGCACGTCTGTCCGTGCCAGTAGCCCTTTTAGCCAGCGGCGGAGCTTCAGCAACCTGATAGGTTGAGATTCTGTCACCAACCAGTGTGCCTTCGATAGCTCAGCTGGTAGAGCGGAGGACTGTAGGTGGCAAGTTGGCAATCCTTAGGTCGCTGGTTCGACTCCGGCTCGAAGGAGGTCTTTTTCACACTCAAACATTTCCTAGGGTCGCTCGAGTTCGTAGTCGGCCATTTTGCAATCACGACCGCCTTTGGAGGGCAAAAGCTCATTCCCTGACCGGGAATCGAACCCGGGCCGCGGCGGTGAGAGCGCCGAATCCTAACCACTAGACCACCAGGGAAGGTCTGTTGACCCCTTCCCCTCAAGCCCGTCTGTGGGCCTCTACCAGATTTTGCAGCAAGACCACTAAGGCTTGTATTTTCCTCCGGGAGAGGAGACGTCTCTGACCCTGGATCCCAGTTCTTCCGCTGAGAAACTGTCACAGGCTCTGTTGGAATATCCGAACGACACCGCCACATGCCATGAAAACAAAGCAACCGAGATCCCCAATATGTGAGGCCTCCATCTCGAAGGTTTTTTATAGCAGGCCCCACATCGGACCCCTTCCTGACGTTGGCTCCAGGCCTGTTAATGGCATGAGAAAAAGTAGATGTCATGACAGGCCTCTGCCCAGTCGAACACCAACAGGTCCCGTGTAAGCTCAAGGACGCTCTGATCGGTGGGCCAGTGGCGCAATGGATAACGCGTCTGACTACGGATCAGAAGATTCTAGGTTCGACTCCTGGCTGGCTCGCTCTGCCTCTTTTGCTTCGCTGTCAGCCCATAGCCGGTATTTATTATTCCGTTTTATTAGGCCATCGTTTTTGTTTGTATAAAAAAATTGACAGTCCAACAATAGGCTGCTTTGTCAGTGGGATAACGGCTACCATACAATACCATGCGTCTTTTCAATTGTATTGCATGAGTACAGTCAAAAGGACCTTGCTTTACGACCAGTTTATAGTGTCTATTATGCCATCGCAGGAATGGGAGGAAACTGAACCCCCTGGGCGTGGCAAATGAGAGCTCCCTCCGGTGAGCCTGATGAAATTGAATTCAGTAGACAATCCCTTCGGATCATTCCCATGATCTTAAAGGGGGCTGTCACACACTAAAAGCCAAAGGGCCTGTTCCAGGCGGGAGGAAGATCCCATATGGTCTAGCGGTCAGGATTCCTGGTTTTCACCCAGGCGGCCCGGGTTCGACTCCCGGTATGGGAAGTTGGCGTTTTCTTTGCTTCACTTGTCGAAACAGCCAGCACGTCTGTCCGTGCCAGTAGCCCTTTTAGCCAGCGGCGGAGCTTCAGCAACCTGATAGGTTGAGGTTCTGTCACCAACCAGTGTGCCTTCGATAGCTCAGCTGGTAGAGCGGAGGACTGTAGGTGGCAAGTTGGCAATCCTTAGGTCGCTGGTTCGACTCCGGCTCGAAGGAGCTCTTTTTCACTTGCAAACATTTCCTAGGGTCGCTCGAGTTCGAAGTCCGCCATTTTGCAATCACGACCGCCTTTGGAGGGCAAAAGCTCATTCCCTGACCGGGAATCGAACCCGGGCCGCGGCGGTGAGAGCGCCGAATCCTAACCACTAGACCACCAGGGAAGGTCTGTTGACACCTTCCCCTCAAGCCCGTCTGTGGGCCTCTACCAGATTTTGCAGCAAGACCACCAAGGCTTGTATTTTCCTCCGGGAGAGGAGACGTCTCTGACCCTGGATCCCAGTTCTTCCGCTGAGAAACTGTCACAGGCTCTGTTGGAATATCCGAACGACACCGCCACTTGCCATGAAAACAAAGCAACCGAGATCCCCAATATGTGAGGCCTCCATCTCGAAGGTTTTTTATAGCAGGCCCCACATCGGACCCCTTCCTGACGTTGGCTCCAGGCCTGTTAATGGCATGAGAAAAAGTAGATGTCATGACAGGCCTCTGCCCAGTCGAACACCAACAGGTCCCGTGTAAGCTCAAGGACGCTCTGATCGGTGGGCCAGTGGCGCAATGGATAACGCGTCTGACTACGGATCAGAAGATTCTAGGTTCGACTCCTGGCTGGCTCGCTCTGCCTCTTTTGCTTCGCTGTCAGCCCATAGCCGGTATTTATTATTCCGTTTTATTAGGCCATCGTTTTTGTTTGTATAAAAAAATTGACAGTCCAACAATAGGCTGCTTTGTCAGTGGGATAACGGCTACCATACAATACCATGCGTCTTTTCAATTGTATTGCATGAGTACAGTCAAAAGGACCTTGCTTTACGACCAGTTTATAGTGTCTATTATGCCTGAACTGTCTATTATGCCTAACTGAACCCCCTGGGCGTGGCAAATGAGAGCTCCCTCCGGTGAGCCTGATGAAATTGAATTCAGTAGACAATCCCTTCGGATCATTCCCATGATCTTAAAGGGGGCTGTCACACACTAAAAGCCAAAGGGCCTGTTCCAGGCGGGAGGAAGATCCCATATGGTCTAGCGGTCAGGATTCCTGGTTTTCACCCAGGCGGCCCGGGTTCGACTCCCGGTATGGGAAGTTGGCGTTTTCTTTGCTTCACTTGTCGAAACAGCCAGCACGTCTGTCCGTGCCAGTAGCCCTTTTAGCCAGCGGCGGAGCTTCAGCAACCTGATAGGTTGAGGTTCTGTCACCAACCAGTGTGCCTTCGATAGCTCAGCTGGTAGAGCGGAGGACTGTAGGTGGCAAGTTGGCAATCCTTAGGTCGCTGGTTCGACTCCGGCTCGAAGGAGGTCTTTTTCACACTCAAACATTTCCTAGGGTCGCTCGAGTTCGTAGTCGGCCATTTTGCAATCACGACCGCCTTTGGAGGGCAAAAGCTCATTCCCTGACCGAGAATCGAACCCGGGCCGCGGTGGTGAGAGCGCCGAATCCTAACCACTAGACCACCAGGGAAGGTCTGTTGACCCCTTCCCCTCAAGCCCGTCTGTGGGCCTCTACCAGATTTTGCAGCAAGACCACTAAGGCTTGTATTTTCCTCCGGGAGAGGAGACGTCTCTGACCCTGGATCCCAGTTCTTCCGCTGAGAAACTGTCACAGGCTCTGTTGGAATATCCGAACGACACCGCCACTTGCCATGAAAACAAAGCAACCGAGATCCCCAATATGTGAGGCCTCCATCTCGAAGGTTTTTTATAGCAGGCCCCACATCGGACCCCTTCCTGACGTTGGCTCCAGGCCTGTTAATGGCATGAGAAAAAGTAGATGTCATGACAGGCCTCTGCCCAGTCGAACATCAACAGGTCCCGTGTAAGCTCAAGGACGCTCTGATCGGTGGGCCAGTGGCGCAATGGATAACGCGTCTGACTACGGATCAGAAGATTCTAGGTTCGACTCCTGGCTGGCTCGGCCTCTTTTGCTTCGCTGTCAGCCCATAGCCGGTATTTATTATTCCGTTTTATTAGGCCATCGTTTTTGTTTGTATAAAAAAATTGACAGTCCAACAATAGGCTGCTTTGTCAGTGGGATAACGGCTACCATACAATACCATGCGTCTTTTCAATTGTATTGCATGAGTACAGTCAAAAGGACCTTGCTTTACGACCAGTTTATAGTGTCTATTATGCCATCGCAGGAATGGGAGGAAACTGAACCCCCTGGGCGTGGCAAATGAGAGCTCCCTCCGGTGAGCCTGATGAAATTGAATTCAGTAGACAATCCCTTCGGATCATTCCCATGATCTTAAAGGGGGCTGTCACACACTAAAAGCCAAAGGGCCTGTTCCAGGCGGGAGGAAGATCCCATATGGTCTAGCGGTCAGGATTCCTGGTTTTCACCCAGGCGGCCCGGGTTCGACTCCCGGTATGGGAAGTTGGCGTTTTCTTTGCTTCACTTGTCGAAACAGCCAGCACGTCTGTCCGTGCCAGTAGCCCTTTTAGCCAGCGGCGGAGCTTCAGCAACCTGATAGGTTGAGGTTCTGTCACCAACCAGTGTGCCTTCGATAGCTCAGCTGGTAGAGCGGAGGACTGTAGGTGGCAAGTTGGCAATCCTTAGGTCGCTGGTTCGACTCCGGCTCGAAGGAGCTCTTTTTCACTTGCAAACATTTCCTAGGGTCGCTCGAGTTCGAAGTCCGCCATTTTGCAATCACGACCGCCTTTGGAGGGCAAAAGCTCATTCCCTGACTGGGAATCGAACCCGGGCCGCGGCGGTGAGAGCGCCGAATCCTAACCACTAGACCACCAGGGAAGGTCTGTTGACACCTTCCCCTCAAGCCCGTCTGTGGGCCTCTACCAGATTTTGCAGCAAGACCACCAAGGCTTGTATTTTCCTCCGGGAGAGGAGACGTCTCTGACCCTGGATCCCAGTTCTTCCGCTGAGAAACTGTCACAGGCTCTGTTGGAATATCCGAACGACACCGCCACTTGCCATGAAAACAAAGCAACCGAGATCCCCAATATGTGAGGCCTCCATCTCGAAGGTTTTTTATAGCAGGCCCCACATCGGACCCCTTCCTGACGTTGGCTCCAGGCCTGTTAATGGCATGAGAAAAAGTAGATGTCATGACAGGCCTCTGCCCAGTCGAACACCAACAGGTCCCGTGTAAGCTCAAGGACGCTCTGATCGGTGGGCCAGTGGCGCAATGGATAACGCGTCTGACTACGGATCAGAAGATTCTAGGTTCGACTCCTGGCTGGCTCGCTCTGCCTCTTTTGCTTCGCTGTCAGCCCATAGCCGGTATTTATTATTCCGTTTTATTAGGCCATCGTTTTTGTTTGTATAAAAAAATTGACAGTCCAACAATAGGCTGCTTTGTCAGTGGGATAACGGCTACCATACAATACCATGCGTCTTTTCAATTGTATTGCATGAGTACAGTCAAAAGGACCTTGCTTTACGACCAGTTTATAGTGTCTATTATGCCTGAACTGTCTATTATGCCTAACTGAACCCCCTGGGCGTGGCAAATGAGAACTCCCTCCGGTGAGCCTGATGAAATTGAATTCAGTAGACAATCCCTTCGGATCATTCCCATGATCTTAAAGGGGGCTGTCACACACTAAAAGCCAAAGGGCCTGTTCCAGGCGGGAGGAAGATCCCATATGGTCTAGCGGTCAGGATTCCTGGTTTTCACCCAGGCGGCCCGGGTTCGACTCCCGGTATGGGAAGTTGGCGTTTTCTTTGCTTCACTTGTCGAAACAGCCAGCACGTCTGTCCGTGCCAGTAGCCCTTTTAGCCAGCGGCGGAGCTTCAGCAACCTGATAGGTTGAGGTTCTGTCACCAACCAGTGTGCCTTCGATAGCTCAGCTGGTAGAGCGGAGGACTGTAGGTGGCAAGTTGGCAATCCTTAGGTCGCTGGTTCGACTCCGGCTCGAAGGAGCTCTTTTTCACTTGCAAACATTTCCTAGGGTCGCTCGAGTTCGAAGTCCGCCATTTTGCAATCATGACCGCCTTTGGAGGGCAAAAGCTCATTCCCTGACCGGGAATCGAACCCGGGCCGCGGCGGTGAGACCGCCGAATCCTAACCACTAGACCACCAGGGAAGGTCTGTTGACACCTTCCCCTCAAGCCCGTCTGTGGGCCTCTACCAGATTTTGCAGCAAGACCACTAAGGCTTGTATTTTCCTCCGGGAGAGGAGACGTCTCTGACCCTGGATCCCAGTTCTTCCGCTGAGAAACTGTCACAGGCTCTGTTGGAATATCCGAACGACACCGCCACTTGCCATGAAAACAAAGCAACCGAGATCCCCAATATGTGAGGCCTCCATCTCGAAGGTTTTTTATAGCAGGCCCCACATCGGACCCCTTCCTGACGTTGGCTCCAGGCCTGTTAATGGCATGAGAAAAAGTAGATGTCATGACAGGCCTCTGCCCAGTCGAACACCAACAGGTCCCGTGTAAGCTCAAGGACGCTCTGATCGGTGGGCCAGTGGCGCAATGGATAACGCGTCTGACTACGGATCAGAAGATTCTAGGTTCGACTCCTGGCTGGCTCGCTCTGCCTCTTTTGCTTCGCTGTCAGCCCATAGCCGGTATTTATTATTCCGTTTGATTAGGCCATCGTTTTTGTTTGTATAAAAAAATTGACAGTCCAACAATAGGCTGCTTTGTCAGTGGGATAACGGCTACCATACAATACCATGCGTCTTTTCAATTGTATTGCATGAGTACAGTCAAAAGGACCTTGCTTTACGACCAGTTTATAGTGTCTATTATGCCATCGCAGGAATGGGAGGAAACTGAACCCCCTGGGCGTGGCAAATGAGAGCTCCCTCCGGTGAGCCTGATGAAATTGAATTCAGTAGACAATCCCTTCGGATCATTCCCATGATCTTAAAGGGGGCTGTCACACACTAAAAGCCAAAGGGCCTGTTCCAGGCGGGAGGAAGATCCCATATGGTCTAGCGGTCAGGATTCCTGGTTTTCACCCAGGCGGCCCGGGTTCGACTCCCGGTATGGGAAGTTGGCGTTTTCTTTGCTTCACTTGTCGAAACAGCCAGCACGTCTGTCCGTGCCAGTAGCCCTTTTAGCCAGCGGCGGAGCTTCAGCAACCTGATAGGTTGAGGTTCTGTCACCAACCAGTGTGCCTTCGATAGCTCAGCTGGTAGAGCGGAGGACTGTAGGTGGCAAGTTGGCAATCCTTAGGTCGCTGGTTCGACTCCGGCTCGAAGGAGGTCTTTTTCACACTCAAACATTTCCTAGGGTCGCTCGAGTTCGTAGTCGGCCATTTTGCAATCACGACCGCCTTTGGAGGGCAAAAGCTCATTCCCTGACCGGGAATCGAACCCGGGCCGCGGCGGTGAGAGCGCCGAATCCTAACCACTAGACCACCAGGGAAGGTCTGTTGACCCCTTCCCCTCAAGCCCGTCTGTGGGCCTCTACCAGATTTTGCAGCAAGACCACTAAGGCTTGTATTTTCCTCCGGGAGAGGAGACGTCTCTGACCCTGGATCCCAGTTCTTCCGCTGAGAAACTGTCACAGGCTCTGTTGGAATATCCGAACGACACCGCCACTTGCCATGAAAACAAAGCAACCGAGATCCCCAATATGTGAGGCCTCCATCTCGAAGGTTTTTTATAGCAGGCCCCACATCGGACCCCTTCCTGACGTTGGCTCCAGGCCTGTTAATGGCATGAGAAAAAGTAGATGTCATGACAGGCCTCTGCCCAGTCGAACACCAACAGGTCCCGTGTAAGCTCAAGGACGCTCTGATCGGTGGGCCAGTGGCGCAATGGATAACGCGTCTGACTACGGATCAGAAGATTCTAGGTTCGACTCCTGGCTGGCTCGCTCTGCCTCTTTTGCTTCGCTGTCAGCCCATAGCCGGTATTTATTATTCCTTTTTATTAGGCCATCGTTTTTGTTTGTATAAAAAAATTGACAGTCCAACAATATGCTGCTTTGTCAGTGGGATAACGGCTACCATACAATACCATGCGTCTTTTCAATTGTATTGCATGAGTACAGTCAAAAGGACCTTGCTTTACGACCAGTTTATAGTGTCTTATTATGACATCGCAGGAATGGGAGGAAACTGAACCCCCTGGGCGTGGCAAATGAGAGCTCCCTCCGGTGAGCCTGATGAAATTGAATTCAGTAGACAATCCCTTCGGATCATTCCCATGATCTTAAAGGGGGCTGTCACACACTAAAAGCCAAAGGGCCTGTTCCAGGGGGGAGGAAGATCCCATATGGTCTAGCGGTCAGGATTCCTGGTTTTCACCCAGGCGGCCCGGGTTCGACTCCCGGTATGGGAAGTTGGCGTTTTCTTTGCTTCACTTATCGAAACAGCCAGCACGTCTGTCCGTGCCAGTAGCCCTTTTAGCCAGCGTCGGAGCTTCAGCAACCTGATAGGTTGAGGTTCTGTCACCAACCAGTGTGCCTTCGATAGCTCAGCTGGTAGAGCGGAGGACTGTAGGTGACAAGTTGGCAATCCTTAGGTCGCTGGTTCGACTCCGGCTCGAAGGAGGTCTTTTTCACACGCAAACATTTCCTAGGGTCGCTCGAGTTCGTAGACCGCCATTTTGCAATCACGACCGCCTTTGGAGGGCAAAAGCTCATTCCCTGACCGGGAATCGAACCCGGGCCGCGGCGGTGAGAGCGCCGAATCCTAACCACTAGACCACCAGGGAAGGTCTGTTGACACCTTCCCCTCAAGCCCATCTGTGGGCCTCTACCAGATTTTGCAGCAAGACCACTAAGGCTTGTATTTTCCTCCGGGAGAGGAGACGTCTCTGACCCTGGATCCCAGTTCTTCCGCTGAGAAACTGTCACAGGCTCTGTTGGAATATCCGAACGACACCGCCACTTGCCATGAAAACAAAGCAACCGAGATCCCCAATATGTGAGGCCTCCATCTCGAAGGTTTTTTATAGCAGGCCCCACATCGGACCCCTTCCTGACGTTGGCTCCAGGCCTGTTAATGGCATGAGAAAAAGTAGATGTCATGACAGGCCTCTGCCCAGTCGAACACCAACAGGTCCCGTGTAAGCTCAAGGACGCTCTGATCGGTGGGCCAGTGGCGCAATGGATAACGCGTCTGACTACGGATCAGAAGATTCTAGGTTCGACTCCTGGCTGGCTCGGCCTCTTTTGCTTCGCTGTCAGCCCATAGCCGGTATTTATTATTCCGTTTTATTAGGCCATCGTTTTTGTTTGTATAAAAAAATTGACAGTCCAACAATAGGCTGCTTTGTCAGTGGGATAACGGCTACCATACAATACCATGCGTCTTTTCAATTGTATTGCATGAGTACAGTCAAAAGGACCTTGCTTTACGACCAGTTTATAGTGTCTATTATGCCATCGCAGGAATGGGAGGAAACTGAACCCCCTGGGCGTGGCAAATGAGAGCTCCCTCTGGTGAGCCTGATGAAATTGAATTCAGTAGACAATCCCTTCGGATCATTCCCATGATCTTAAAGGGGGCTGTCACACACTGAAAGCCAAAGGGCCTGTTCCAGGCGGGAGGAAGATCCCATATGGTCTAGCGGTCAGGATTCCTGGTTTTCACCCAGGCGGCCCGGGTTCGACTCCCGGTATGGGAAGTTGGCGTTTTCTTTGCTTCACTTATCGAAACAGCCAGCACGTCTGTCCGTGCCAGTAGCCCTTTTAGCCAGCGGCGGAGCTTCAGCAACCTGATAGGTTGAGGTTCTGTCACCAACCAGTGTGCCTTCGATAGCTCAGCTGGTAGAGCGGAGGACTGTAGGTGGCAAGTTGGCAATCCTTAGGTCGCTGGTTCGACTCCGGCTCGAAGGAGGTCTTTTTCACACTCAAACATTTCCTAGGGTCGCTCGAGTTCGTAGTCGGCCATTTTGCAATCACGACCGCCTTTGGAGGGCAAAAGCTCATTCCCTGACCGGGAATCGAACCCGGGCCGCGGCGGTGAGAGCGCCGAATCCTAACCACTAGACCACCAGGGAAGGTCTGTTGACCCCTTCCCCTCAAGCCCGTCTGTGGGTCTCTACCAGATTTTGCAGCAAGACCACTAAGGCTTGTATTTTCCTCCAGGAGAGGAGACGTCTCTGACCCTGGATCCCAGTTCTTCCGCTGAGAAACTGTCACAGGCTCTGTTGGAATATCCGAACGACACCGCCACTTGCCATGAAAACAAAGCAACCGAGATCCCCAATATGTGAGGCCTCCATCTCGAAGGTTTTTTATAGCAGGCCCCACATCGGACCCCTTCCTGACGTTGGCTCCAGGCCTGTTAATGGCATGAGAAAAAGTAGATGTCATGACAGGCCTCTGCCCAGTCGAACACCAACAGGTCCCGTGTAAGCTCAAGGACGCTCTGATCGGTGGGCCAGTGGCGCAATGGATAACGCGTCTGACTACGGATCAGAAGATTCTAGGTTCGACTCCTGGCTGGCTCGCTCTGCCTCTTTTGCTTCGCTGTCAGCCCATAGCCGGTATTTATTATTCCGTTTTATTAGGCCATCGTTTTTGTTTGTATAAAAAAATTGACAGTCCAACAATAGGCTGCTTTGTCAGTGGGATAACGGCTACCATACAATACCATGCGTCTTTTCAATTGTATTGCATGAGTACAGTCAAAAGGACCTTGCTTTACGACCAGTTTATAGTGTCTATTATGCCTGAACTGTCTATTATGCCTAACTGAACCCCCTGGGCGTGGCAAATGAGAGCTCCCTCCGGTGAGCCTGATGAAATTGAATTCAGTAGACAATCCCTTCGGATCATTCCCATGATCTTAAAGGGGGCTGTCACACACTAAAAGCCAAAGGGCCTGTTCCAGGCGGGAGGAAGATCCCATATGGTCTAGCGGTCAGGATTCCTGGTTTTCACCCAGGCGGCCCGGGTTCGACTCCCGGTATGGGAAGTTGGCGTTTTCTTTGCTTCACTTGTCGAAACAGCCAGCACGTCTGTCCGTGCCAGTAGCCCTTTTAGCCAGCGGCGGAGCTTCAGCAACCTGATAGGTTGAGGTTCTGTCACCAACCAGTGTGCCTTCGATAGCTCAGCTGGTAGAGCGGAGGACTGTAGGTGGCAAGTTGGCAATCCTTAGGTCGCTGGTTCGACTCCGGCTCGAAGGAGCTCTTTTTCACTTGCAAACATTTCCTAGGGTCGCTCGAGTTCGAAGTCCGCCATTTTGCAATCACGACCGCCTTTGGAGGGCAAAAGCTCATTCCCTGACCGGGAATCGAACCCGGGCCGCGGCGGTGAGAGCGCCGAATCCTAACCACTAGACCACCAGGGAAGGTCTGTTGACACCTTCCCCTCAAGCCCGTCTGTGGGCCTCTACCAGATTTTGCAGCAAGACCACTAAGGCTTGTATTTTCCTCCGGGAGAGGAGACGTCTCTGACCCTGGATCCCAGTTCTTCCGCTGAGAAACTGTCACAGGCTCTGTTGGAATATCCGAACGACACCGCCACTTGCCATGAAAACAAAGCAACCGAGATCCCCAATATGTGAGGCCTCCATCTCGAAGGTTTTTTATAGCAGGCCCCACATCGTACCCCTTCCTGACGTTGGCTCCAGGCCTGTTAATGGCATGAGAAAAAGTAGATGTCATGACAGGCCTCTGCCCAGTCGAACACCAACAGGTCCCGTGTAAGCTCAAGGACGCTCTGATCGGTGGGCCAGTGGCGCAATGGATAACGCGTCTGACTACGGATCAGAAGATTCTAGGTTCGACTCCTGGCTGGCTCGCTCTGCCTCTTTTGCTTCGCTGTCAGCCCATAGCCGGTATTTATTATTCCGTTTGATTAGGCCATCGTTTTTGTTTGTATAAAAAAATTGACAGTCCAACAATAGGCTGCTTTGTCAGTGGGATAACGGCTACCATACAATACCATGCGTCTTTTCAATTGTATTGCATGAGTACAGTCAAAAGGACCTTGCTTTACGACCAGTTTATAGTGTCTATTATGCCATCGCAGGAATGGGAGGAAACTGAACCCCCTGGGCGTGGCAAATGAGAGCTCCCTCCGGTGAGCCTGATGAAATTGAATTCAGTAGACAATCCCTTCGGATCATTCCCATGATCTTAAAGGGGGCTGTCACACACTAAAAGCCAAAGGGCCTGTTCCAGGCGGGAGGAAGATCCCATATGGTCTAGCGGTCAGGATTCCTGGTTTTCACCCAGGCGGCCCGGGTTCGACTCCCGGTATGGGAAGTTGGCGTTTTCTTTGCTTCACTTGTCGAAACAGCCAGCACGTCTGTCCGTGCCAGTAGCCCTTTTAGCCAGCGGCGGAGCTTCAGCAACCTGATAGGTTGAGGTTCTGTCACCAACCAGTGTGCCTTCGATAGCTCAGCTGGTAGAGCGGAGGACTGTAGGTGGCAAGTTGGCAATCCTTAGGTCGCTGGTTCGACTCCGGCTCGAAGGAGCTCTTTTTCACTTGCAAACATTTCCTAGGGTCGCTCGAGTTCGAAGTCCGCCATTTTGCAATCACGACCGCCTTTGGAGGGCAAAAGCTCATTCCCTGACCGGGAATCGAACCCGGGCCGCGGCGGTGAGAGCGCCGAATCCTAACCACTAGACCACCAGGGAAGGTCTGTTGACACCTTCCCCTCAAGCCCGTCTGTGGGCCTCTACCAGATTTTGCAGCAAGACCACTAAGGCTTGTATTTTCCTCCGGGAGAGGAGACGTCTCTGACCCTGGATCCCAGTTCTTCCGCTGAGAAACTGTCACAGGCTCTGTTGGAATATCCGAACGACACCGCCACTTGCCATGAAAACAAAGCAACCGAGATCCCCAATATGTGAGGCCTCCATCTCGAAGGTTTTTTATAGCAGGCCCCACATCGTACCCCTTCCTGACGTTGGCTCCAGGCCTGTTAATGGCATGAGAAAAAGTAGATGTCATGACAGGCCTCTGCCCAGTCGAACACCAACAGGTCCCGTGTAAGCTCAAGGACGCTCTGATCGGTGGGCCAGTGGCGCAATGGATAACGCGTCTGACTACGGATCAGAAGATTCTAGGTTCGACTCCTGGCTGGCTCGCTCTGCCTCTTTTGCTTCGCTGTCAGCCCATAGCCGGTATTTATTATTCCGTTTGATTAGGCCATCGTTTTTGTTTGTATAAAAAAATTGACAGTCCAACAATAGGCTGCTTTGTCAGTGGGATAACGGCTACCATACAATACCATGCGTCTTTTCAATTGTATTGCATGAGTACAGTCAAAAGGACCTTGCTTTACGACCAGTTTATAGTGTCTATTATGCCATCGCAGGAATGGGAGGAAACTGAACCCCCTGGGCGTGGCAAATGAGAGCTCCCTCCGGTGAGCCTGATGAAATTGAATTCAGTAGACAATCCCTTCGGATCATTCCCATGATCTTAAAGGGGGCTGTCACACACTAAAAGCCAAAGGGCCTGTTCCAGGCGGGAGGAAGATCCCATATGGTCTAGCGGTCAGGATTCCTGGTTTTCACCCAGGCGGCCCGGGTTCGACTCCCGGTATGGGAAGTTGGCGTTTTCTTTGCTTCACTTGTCGAAACAGCCAGCACGTCTGTCCGTGCCAGTAGCCCTTTTAGCCAGCGGCGGAGCTTCAGCAACCTGATAGGTTGAGGTTCTGTCACCAACCAGTGTGCCTTCGATAGCTCAGCTGGTAGAGCGGAGGACTGTAGGTGGCAAGTTGGCAATCCTTAGGTCGCTGGTTCGACTCCGGCTCGAAGGAGCTCTTTTTCACTTGCAAACATTTCCTAGGGTCGCTCGAGTTCGAAGTCCGCCATTTTGCAATCACGACCGCCTTTGGAGGGCAAAAGCTCATTCCCTGACCGGGAATCGAACCCGGGCCGCGGCGGTGAGAGCGCCGAATCCTAACCACTAGACCACCAGGGAAGGTCTGTTGACCCCTTCCCCTCAAGCCCGTCTGTGGGCCTCTACCAGATTTTGCAGCAAGACCACTAAGGCTTGTATTTTCCTCCGGGAGAGGAGACGTCTCTGACCCTGGATCCCAGTTCTTCCGCTGAGAAACTGTCACAGGCTCTGTTGGAATATCCGAACGACACCGCCACTTGCCATGAAAACAAAGCAACCGAGATCCCCAATATGTGAGGCCTCCATCTCGAAGGTTTTTTATAGCAGGCCCCACATCGGACCCCTTCCTGACGTTGGCTCCAGGCCTGTTAATGGCATGAGAAAAAGTAGATGTCATGACAGGCCTCTGCCCAGTCGAACACCAACAGGTCCCGTGTAAGCTCAAGGACGCTCTGATCGGTGGGCCAGTGGCGCAATGGATAACGCGTCTGACTACGGATCAGAAGGTTCTAGGTTCGATTCCTGGCTGGCTCGCTCTGCCTCTTTTGCTTCGCTGTCAGCCCATAGCCGGTATTTATTATTCCGTTTTATTAGGCCATCGTTTTTGTTTGTATAAAAAAATTGACAGTCCAACAATAGGCTGCTTTGTCAGTGGGATAACGGCTACCATACAATACCATGCGTCTTTTCAATTGTATTGCATGAGTACAGTCAAAAGGACCTTGCTTTACGACCAGTTTATAGTGTCTATTATGCCATCGCAGGAATGGGAGGAAACTGAACCCCCTGGGCGTGGCAAATGAGAGCTCCCTCCGGTGAGCCTGATGAAATTGAATTCAGTAGACAATCCCTTCGGATCATTCCCATGATCTTAAAGGGGGCTGTCACACACTAAAAGCCAAAGGGCCTGTTCCAGGCGGGAGGAAGATCCCATATGGTCTAGCGGTCAGGATTCCTGGTTTTCACCCAGGCGGCCCGGGTTCGACTCCCGGTATGGGAAGTTGGCGTTTTCTTTGCTTCACTTGTCGAAACAGCCAGCACGTCTGTCCGTGCCAGTAGCCCTTTTAGCCAGCGGCGGAGCTTCAGCAACCTGATAGGTTGAGGTTCTGTCACCAACCAGTGTGCCTTCGATAGCTCAGCTGGTAGAGCGGAGGACTGTAGGTGGCAAGTTGGCAATCCTTAGGTCGCTGGTTCGACTCCGGCTCGAAGGAGCTCTTTTTCACTTGCAAACATTTCCTAGGGTCGCTCGAGTTCGAAGTCCGCCATTTTGCAATCACGACCGCCTTTGGAGGGCAAAAGCTCATTCCCTGACCGGGAATCGAACCCGGGCCGCGGCGGTGAGAGCGCCGAATCCTAACCACTAGACCACCAGGGAAGGTCTGTTGACACCTTCCCCTCAAGCCCGTCTGTGGGCCTCTACCAGATTTTGCAGCAAGACCACCAAGGCTTGTATTTTCCTCCAGGAGAGGAGACGTCTCTGACCCTGGATCCCAGTTCTTCCGCTGAGAAACTGTCACAGGCTCTGTTGGAATATCCGAACGACACCGCCACTTGCCATGAAAACAAAGCAACCGAGATCCCCAATATGTGAGGCCTCCATCTCGAAGGTTTTTTATAGCAGGCCCCACATCGGACCCCTTCCTGACGTTGGCTCCAGGCCTGTTAATGGCATGAGAAAAAGTAGATGTCATGACAGGCCTCTGCCCAGTCGAACACCAACAGGTCCCGTGTAAGCTCAAGGACGCTCTGATCGGTGGGCCAGTGGCGCAATGGATAACGCGTCTGACTACGGATCAGAAGATTCTAGGTTCGACTCCTGGCTGGCTCGCTCTGCCTCTTTTGCTTCGCTGTCAGCCCATAGCCGGTATTTATTATTCCGTTTTATTAGGCCATCGTTTTTGTTTGTATAAAAAAATTGACAGTCCAACAATAGGCTGCTTTGTCAGTGGGATAACGGCTACCATACAATACCATGCGTCTTTTCAATTGTATTGCATGAGTACAGTCAAAAGGACCTTGCTTTACGACCAGTTTATAGTGTCTATTATGCCATCGCAGGAATGGGAGGAAACTGAACCCCCTGGGCGTGGCAAATGAGAGCTCCCTCCGGTGAGCCTGATGAAATTGAATTCAGTAGACAATCCCTTCGGATCATTCCCATGATCTTAAAGGGGGCTGTCACACACTAAAAGCCAAAGGGCCTGTTCCAGGCGGGAGGAAGATCCCATATGGTCTAGCGGTCAGGATTCCTGGTTTTCACCCAGGCGGCCCGGGTTCGACTCCCGGTATGGGAAGTTGGCGTTTTCTTTGCTTCACTTGTCGAAACAGCCAGCACGTCTGTCCGTGCCAGTAGCCCTTTTAGCCAGCGGCGGAGCTTCAGCAACCTGATAGGTTGAGGTTCTGTCACCAACCAGTGTGCCTTCGATAGCTCAGCTGGTAGAGCGGAGGACTGTAGGTGGCAAGTTGGCAATCCTTAGGTCGCTGGTTCGACTCCGGCTCGAAGGAGCTCTTTTTCACTTGCAAACATTTCCTAGGGTCGCTCGAGTTCGAAGTCCGCCATTTTGCAATCACGACCGCCTTTGGAGGGCAAAAGCTCATTCCCTGACCGGGAATCGAACCCGGGCCGCGGCGGTGAGAGCGCCGAATCCTAACCACTAGACCACCAGGGAAGGTCTGTTGACACCTTCCCCTCAAGCCCGTCTGTGGGCCTCTACCAGATTTTGCAGCAAGACCACTAAGGCTTGTATTTTCCTCCGGGAGAGGAGACGTCTCTGACCCTGGATCCCAGTTCTTCCGCTGAGAAACTGTCACAGGCTCTGTTGGAATATCCGAACGACACCGCCACTTGCCATGAAAACAAAGCAACCGAGATCCCCAATATGTGAGGCCTCCATCTCGAAGGTTTTTTATAGCAGGCCCCACATCGGACCCCTTCCTGACGTTGGCTCCAGGCCTGTTAATGGCATGAGAAAAAGTAGATGTCATGACAGGCCTCTGCCCAGTCGAACACCAACAGGTCCCGTGTAAGCTCAAGGACGCTCTGATCGGTGGGCCAGTGGCGCAATGGATAACGCGTCTGACTACGGATCAGAAGATTCTAGGTTCGACTCCTGGCTGGTTCGGCCTCTTTTGCTTCGCTGTCAGCCCATAGCCGGTATTTATTATTCCGTTTTATTAGGCCATCGTTTTTGTTTGTATAAAAAAATTGACAGTCCAACAATAGGCTGCTTTGTCAGTGGGATAACGGCTACCATACAATACCATGCGTCTTTTCAATTGTATTGCATGAGTACAGTCAAAAGGACCTTGCTTTACGACCAGTTTATAGTGTCTATTATGCCATCGCAGGAATGGGAGGAAACTGAACCCCCTGGGCGTGGCAAATGAGAGCTCCCTCTGGTGAGCCTGATGAAATTGAATTCAGTAGACAATCCCTTCGGATCATTCCCATGATCTTAAAGGGGGCTGTCACACACTGAAAGCCAAAGGGCCTGTTCCAGGCGGGAGGAAGATCCCATATGGTCTAGCGGTCAGGATTCCTGGTTTTCACCCAGGCGGCCCGGGTTCGACTCCCGGTATGGGAAGTTGGCGTTTTCTTTGCTTCACTTATCGAAACAGCCAGCACGTCTGTCCGTGCCAGTAGCCCTTTTAGCCAGCGGCGGAGCTTCAGCAACCTGATAGGTTGAGGTTCTGTCACCAACCAGTGTGCCTTCCCTCAGCTGGTAGAGCGGAGGACTGTAGGTGGCAAGTTGGCAATCCTTAGGTCGCTGGTTCGACTCCGGCTCGAAGGAGGTCTTTTTCACACTCAAACATTTCCTAGGGTCGCTCGAGTTCGTAGTCGGCCATTTTGCAATCACGACCGCCTTTAGAGGGCAAAAGCTCATTCCCTGACCGGGAATCGAACCCGGGCCACGGCGGTGAGAGCGCCGAATCCTAACCACTAGACCACCAGGGAAGGTCTGTTGACACCTTCCCCTCAAGCCCGTCTGTGGGCCTCTACCAGATTTTGCAGCAAGACCACTAAGGCTTGTATTTTCCTCCGGGAGAGGAGACGTCTCTGACCCTGGATCCCAGTTCTTCCGCTGAGAAACTGTCACAGGCTCTGTTGGAATATCCGAACGACACCGCCACTTGCCATGAAAACAAAGCAACCGAGATCCCCAATATGTGAGGCCTCCATCTCGAAGGTTTTTTATAGCAGGCCCCACATCGGACCCCTTCCTGACGTTGGCTCCAGGCCTGTTAATGGCATGAGAAAAAGTAGATGTCATGACAGGCCTCTGCCCAGTCGAACACCAACAGGTCCCGTGTAAGCTCAAGGACGCTCTGATCGGTGGGCCAGTGGCGCAATGGATAACGCGTCTGACTACGGATCAGAAGATTCTAGGTTCGACTCCTGGCTGGCTCGCTCTGCCTCTTTTGCTTCGCTGTCAGCCCATAGCCGGTATTTATTATTCCGTTTGATTAGGCCATCGTTTTTGTTTGTATAAAAAAATTGACAGTCCAACAATAGGCTGCTTTGTCAGTGGGATAATGGCTACCATACAATACCATGCGTCTTTTCAATTGTATTGCATGAGTACAGTCAAAAGGACCTTGCTTTACGACCAGTTTATAGTGTCTATTATGCCATCGCAGGAATGGGAGGAAACTGAACCCCCTGGGCGTGGCAAATGAGAGCTCCCTCTGGTGAGCCTGATGAAATTGAATTCAGTAGACAATCCCTTCGGATCATTCCCATGATCTTAAAGGGGGCTGTCACACACTGAAAGCCAAAGGGCCTGTTCCAGGCGGGAGGAAGATCCCATATGGTCTAGCGGTCAGGATTCCTAGTTTTCACCCAGGCGGCCCGGGTTCGACTCCCGGTATGGGAAGTTGGCGTTTTCTTTGCTTCACTTATCGAAACAGCCAGCACGTCTGTCCGTGCCAGTAGCCCTTTTAGCCAGCGGCGGAGCTTCAGCAACCTGATAGGTTGAGGTTCTGTCACCAACCAGTGTGCCTTCGATAGCTCAGCTGGTAGAGCGGAGGACTGTAGGTGGCAAGTTGGCAATCGTTAGGTCGCTGGTTCGACTCCGGCTCGAAGGAGGTCTTTTTCACACTCAAACATTTCCTAGGGTCGCTCGAGTTCGTAGTCGGCCATTTTGCAATCACGACCGCCTTTGGAGGGCAAAAGCTCATTCCCTGACCGGGAATCGAACCCGGGCCGCGGCGGTGAGAGCGCCGAATCCTAACCACTAGACCACCAGGGAAGGTCTGTTGACCCCTTCCCCTCAAGCCCGTCTGTGGGCCTCTACCAGATTTTGCAGCAAGACCACTAAGGCTTGTATTTTCCTCCGGGAGAGGAGACGTCTCTGACCCTGGATCCCAGTTCTTCCGCTGAGAAACTGTCACAGGCTCTGTTGGAATATCCGAACGACACCGCCACTTGCCATGAAAACAAAGCAACCGAGATCCCCAATATGTGAGGCCTCCATCTCGAAGGTTTTTTATAGCAGGCCCCACATCGGACCCCTTCCTGACGTTGGCTCCAGGCCTGTTAATGGCATGAGAAAAAGTAGATGTCATGACAGGCCTCTGCCCAGTCGAACACCAACAGGTCCCGTGTAAGCTCAAGGACACTCTGATCGGTGGGCCAGTGGCGCAATGGATAACGCGTCTGACTACGGATCAGAAGATTCTAGGTTCGACTCCTGGCTGGCTCGCTCTGCCTCTTTTGCTTCGCTGTCAGCCCATAGCCGGTATTTATTATTCCGTTTTATTAGGCCATCGTTTTTGTTTGTATAAAAAAATTGACAGTCCAACAATAGGCTGCTTTGTCAGTGGGATAACGGCTACCATACAATACCATGCGTCTTTTCAATTGTATTGCATGAGTACAGTCAAAAGGACCTTGCTTTACGACCAGTTTATAGTGTCTATTATGCCATCGCAGGAATGGGAGGAAACTGAACCCCCTGGGCGTGGCAAATGAGAGCTCCCTCCGGTGAGCCTGATGAAATTGAATTCAGTAGACAATCCCTTCGGATCATTCCCATGATCTTAAAGGGGGCTGTCACACACTAAAAGCCAAAGGGCCTGTTCCAGGCGGGAGGAAGATCCCATATGGTCTAGCGGTCAGGATTCCTGGTTTTCACCCAGGCGGCCCGGGTTCGACTCCCGGTATGGGAAGTTGGCGTTTTCTTTGCTTCACTTGTCGAAACAGCCAGCACGTCTGTCCGTGCCAGTAGCCCTTTTAGCCAGCGGCGGAGCTTCAGCAACCTGATAGGTTGAGGTTCTGTCACCAACCAGTGTGCCTTCGATAGCTCAGCTGGTAGAGCGGAGGACTGTAGGTGGCAAGTTGGCAATCCTTAGGTTGCTGGTTCGACTCCGGCTCGAAGGAGCTCTTTTTCACTTGCAAACATTTCCTAGGGTCGCTCGAGTTCGAAGTCCGCCATTTTGCAATCACGACCGCCTTTGGAGGGCAAAAGCTCATTCCCTGACCGGGAATCGAACCCGGGCCGCGGCGGTGAGAGCGCCGAATCCTAACCACTAGACCACCAGGGAAGGTCTGTTGACACCTTCCCCTCAAGCCCGTCTGTGGGCCTCTACCAGATTTTGCAGCAAGACCACTAAGGCTTGTATTTTCCTCCGGGAGAGGAGACGTCTCTGACCCTGGATCCCAGTTCTTCCGCTGAGAAACTGTCACAGGCTCTGTTGGAATATCCGAACGACACCGCCACTTGCCATGAAAACAAAGCAACCGAGATCCCCAATATGTGAGGCCTCCATCTCGAAGGTTTTTTATAGCAGGCCCCACATCGGACCCCTTCCTGACGTTGGCTCCAGGCCTGTTAATGGCATGAGAAAAAGTAGATGTCATGACAGGCCTCTGCCCAGTCGAACACCAACAGGTCCCGTGTAAGCTCAAGGACGCTCTGATCGGTGGGCCAGTGGCGCAATGGATAACGCGTCTGACTACGGATCAGAAGATTCTAGGTTCGACTCCTGGCTGGCTCGCTCTGCCTCTTTTGCTTCGCTGTCAGCCCATAGCCGGTATTTATTATTCCGTTTGATTAGGCCATCGTTTTTGTTTGTATAAAAAAATTGACAGTCCAACAATAGGCTGCTTTGTCAGTGGGATAACGGCTACCATAATATACCATGCGTCTTTTCAATTGTATTGCATGAGTACAGTCAAAAGGACCTTGCTTTACGACCAGTTTATAGTGTCTATTATGCCATCGCAGGAATGGGAGGAAACTGAACCCCCTGGGCGTGGCAAATGAGAGCTCCCTCCGGTGAGCCTGATGAAATTGAATTCAGTAGACAATCCCTTCGGATCATTCCCATGATCTTAAAGGGGGCTGTCACACACTAAACAGCCAGCACGTCTGTCTGTGCCAGTAGCCCTTTTAGCCAGCGGCGGAGCTTCAGCAACCTGATAGGTTGAGGTTCTGTCACCAACCAGTGTGCCTTCGATAGCTCAGCTGGTAGAGCGGAGGACTGTAGGTGGCAAGTTGGCAATCCTTAGGTCGCTGGTTCGACTCCGGCTCGAAGGAGGTCTTTTTCACACTCAAACATTTCCTAGGGTCGCTCGAGTTCGTAGTCCGCCATTTTGCAATCACGACCACCTTTGGAGGGCAAAAGCTCATTCCCTGACCGGGAATCGAACCCGGGCCGCGGCGGTGAGAGCGCCGAATCCTAACCACTAGACCACCAGGGAAGGTCTGTTGACCCCTTCCCCTCAAGCCCGTCTGTGGGCCTCTACCAGATTTTGCAGCAAGACCACTAAGGCTTGTATTTTCCTCCGGGAGAGGAGACGTCTCTGACCCTGGATCCCAGTTCTTCCGCTGAGAAACTGTCACAGGCTCTGTTGGAATATCCGAACGACACCGCCACTTGCCATGAAAACAAAGCAACCGAGATCCCCAATATGTGAGGCCTCCATCTCGAAGGTTTTTTATAGCAGGCCCCACATCGGACCCCTTCCTGACGTTGGCTCCAGGCCTGTTAATGGCATGAGAAAAAGTAGATGTCATGACAGGCCTCTGCCCAGTCGAACACCAACAGGTCCCGTGTAAGCTCAAGGACGCTCTGATCGGTGGGCCAGTGGCGCAATGGATAACGCGTCTGACTACGGATCAGAAGATTCTAGGTTCGACTCCTGGCTGGCTCGCTCTGCCTCTTTTGCTTCGCTGTCAGCCCATAGCCGGTATTTATTATTCCGTTTTATTAGGCCATCGTTTTTGTTTGTATAAAACAATTGACAGTCCAACAATAGGCTGCTTTGTCAGTGGGATAACGGCTACCATACAATACCATGCGTCTTTTCAATTGTATTGCATGAGTACAGTCAAAAGGACCTTGCTTTACGACCAGTTTATAGTGTCTATTATGCCATCGCAGGAATGGGAGGAAACTGAACCCCCTGGGCGTGGCAAATGAGAGCTCCCTCCGGTGAGCCTGATGAAATTGAATTCAGTAGACAATCCCTTCGGATCATTCCCATGATCTTAAAGGGGGCTGTCACACACTAAAAGCCAAAGGGCCTGTTCCAGGCGGGAGGAAGATCCCATATGGTCTAGCGGTCAGGATTCCTGGTTTTCACCCAGGCGGCCTGGGTTCGACTCCCGGTATGGGAAGTTGGCGTTTTCTTTGCTTCACTTGTCGAAACAGCCAGCACGTCTGTCCGTGCCAGTAGCCCTTTTAGCCAGCGGCGGAGCTTCAGCAACCTGATAGGTTGAGGTTCTGTCACCAACCAGTGTGCCTTCGATAGCTCAGCTGGTAGAGCGGAGGACTGTAGGTGGCAAGTTGGCAATCCTTAGGTCGCTGGTTCGACTCCGGCTCGAAGGAGGTCTTTTTCACACTCAAACATTTCCTAGGGTCGCTCGAGTTCGTAGTCAGCCATTTTGCAATCACGACCGCCTTTGGAGGGCAAAAGCTCATTCCCTGACCGGGAATCGAACCCGGGCCGCGGCGGTGAGAGCGCCGAATCCTAACCACTAGACCACCAGGGAAGGTCTGTTGACCCCTTCCCCTCAAGCCCGTCTGTGGGCCTCTACCAGATTTTGCAGCAAGACCACTAAGGCTTGTATTTTCCTCCGGGAGAGGAGACGTCTCTGACCCTGGATCCCAGTTCTTCCGCTGAGAAACTGTCACAGGCTCTGTTGGAATATCCGAACGACACCGCCACTTGCCATGAAAACAAAGCAACCGAGATCCCCAATATGTGAGGCCTCCATCTCGAAGGTTTTTTATAGCAGGCCCCACATCGGACCCCTTCCTGACGTTGGCTCCAGGCCTGTTAATGGCATGAGAAAAAGTAGATGTCATGACAGGCCTCTGCCCAGTCGAACACCAACAGGTCCCGTGTAAGCTCAAGGACGCTCTGATCGGTGGGCCAGTGGCGCAATGGATAACGCGTCTGACTACGGATCAGAAGATTCTAGGTTCGACTCCTGGCTGGCTCGGCCTCTTTTGCTTCGCTGTCAGCCCATAGCCGGTATTTATTATTCCGTTTTATTAGGCCATCGTTTTTGTTTGTATAAAAAAATTGACAGTCCAACAATAGGCTGCTTTGTCAGTGGGATAACGGCTACCATACAATACCATGCGTATTTCCCATATGGTCTGACCGCTAGACCATATGGGATCTTCCTCCCGCCTGGAACAGGCCCTTTGGCTTTCAATGTGTGACAGCCCCCTTTAAGATCATGGGAATGATCCGAAGGGATTGTCTACTGAATTCAATTTCATCAGGCTCACCAGAGGGAGCTCTCATTTGCCACGCCCAGAACCATCCCAGTTCTTCCGCTGAGAAACTGTCACAGGCTCTGTTGGAATATCCGAACGACACCGCCACTTGCCATGAAAACAAAGCAACCGAGATCCCCAATATGTGAGGCCTCCATCTCGAAGGTTTTTTATAGCAGGCCCCACATCGGACCCCTTCCTGACGTTGGCTCCAGGCCTGTTAATGGCATGAGAAAAAGTAGATGTCATGACAGGCCTCTGCCCAGTCGAACACCAACAGGTCCCGTGTAAGCTCAAGGACGCTCTGATCGGTGGGCCAGTGGCGCAATGGATAACGCGTCTGACTACGGATCAGAAGATTCTAGGTTCGACTCCTGGCTGGCTCGGCCTCTTTTGCTTCGCTGTCAGCCCATAGCCGGTATTTATTATTCCGTTTTATTAGGCCATCGTTTTTGTTTGTATAAAAAAATTGACAGTCCAACAATAGGCTGCTTTGTCAGTGGGATAACGGCTACCATACAATACCATGCGTCTTTTCAATTGTATTGCATGAGTACAGTCAAAAGGACCTTGCTTTACGACCAGTTTATAGTGTCTATTATGCCTGAACTGTCTATTATGCCTAACTGAACCCCCTGGGCGTGGCAAATGAGAGCTCCCTCCGGTGAGCCTGATGAAATTGAATTCAGTAGACAATCCCTTCGGATCATTCCCATGATCTTAAAGGGGGCTGTCACACACTAAAAGCCAAAGGGCCTGTTCCAGGGGGGAGGAAGATCCCATATGGTCTAGCGGTCAGGATTCCTGGTTTTCACCCAGGCGGCCCGGGTTCGACTCCCGGTATGGGAAGTTGGCGTTTTCTTTGCTTCACTTATCGAAACAGCCAGCACGTCTGTCCGTGCCAGTAGCCCTTTTAGCCAGCGTCGGAGCTTCAGCAACCTGATAGGTTGAGGTTCTGTCACCAACCAGTGTGCCTTCGATAGCTCAGCTGGTAGAGCGGAGGACTGTAGGTGACAAGTTGGCAATCCTTAGGTCGCTGGTTCGACTCCGGCTCGAAGGAGGTCTTTTTCACACGCAAACATTTCCTAGGGTCGCTCGAGTTCGTAGTCCGCCATTTTGCAATCACGACCGCCTTTGGAGGGCAAAAGCTCATTCCCTGACCGGGAATCGAACCCGGGCCGCGGCGGTGAGAGCGCCGAATCCTAACCACTAGACCACCAGGGAAGGTCTGTTGACACCTTCCCCTCAAGCCCGTCTGTGGGCCTCTACCAGATTTTGCAGCAAGACCACTAAGGCTTGTATTTTCCTCCGGGAGAGGAGACGTCTCTGACCCTGGATCCCAGTTCTTCCGCTGAGAAACTGTCACAGGCTCTGTTGGAATATCCGAACGACACCGCCACTTGCCATGAAAACAAAGCAACCGAGATCCCCAATATGTGAGGCCTCCATCTCGAAGGTTTTTTATAGCAGGCCCCACATCGGACCCCTTCCTGACGTTGGCTCCAGGCCTGTTAATGGCATGAGAAAAAGTAGATGTCATGACAGGCCTCTGCCCAGTCGAACACCAACAGGTCCCGTGTAAGCTCAAGGACGCTCTGATCGGTGGGCCAGTGGCGCAATGGATAATGCGTCTGACTACGGATCAGAAGATTCTAGGTTCGACTCCTGGCTGGCTCGGCCTCTTTTGCTTCGCTGTCAGCCCATAGCCGGTATTTATTATTCCGTTTTATTAGGCCATCGTTTTTGTTTGTATAAAAAAATTGACAGTCCAACAATAGGCTGCTTTGTCAGTGGGATAACGGCTACCATACAATACCATGCGTCTTTTCAATTGTATTGCATGAGTACAGTCAAAAGGACCTTGCTTTACGACCAGTTTATAGTGTCTATTATGCCATCGCAGGAATGGGAGGAAACTGAACCCCCTGGGCGTGGCAAATGAGAGCTCCCTCCGGTGAGCCTGATGAAATTGAATTCAGTAGACAATCCCTTCGGATCATTCCCATGATCTTAAAGGGGGCTGTCACACACTAAAAGCCAAAGGGCCTGTTCCAGGCGGGAGGAAGATCCCATATGGTCTAGCGGTCAGGATTCCTGGTTTTCACCCAGGCGGCCCGGGTTCGACTCCCGGTATGGGAAGTTGGCGTTTTCTTTGCTTCACTTGTCGAAACAGCCAGCACGTCTGTCCGTGCCAGTAGCCCTTTTAGCCAGCGGCGGAGCTTCAGCAACCTGATAGGTTGAGGTTCTGTCACCAACCAGTGTGCCTTCGATAGCTCAGCTGGTAGAGCGGAGGACTGTAGGTGGCAAGTTGGCAATCCTTAGGTCGCTGGTTCGACTCCGGCTCGAAGGAGCTCTTTTTCACTTGCAAACATTTCCTAGGGTCGCTCGAGTTCGAAGTCCGCCATTTTGCAATCACGACCGCCTTTGGAGGGCAAAAGCTCATTCCCTGACCGGGAATCGAACGCGGGCCGCGGCGGTGAGAGCGCCGAATCCTAACCACTAAACCACCAGGGAAGGTCTGTTGACACCTTCCCCTCAAGCCCGTCTGTGGGCCTCTACCAGATTTTGCAGCAAGACCACCAAGGCTTGTATTTTCCTCCGGGAGAGGAGACGTCTCTGACCCTGGATCCCAGTTCTTCCGCTGAGAAACTGTCACAGGCTCTGTTGGAATATCCGAACGACACCGCCACTTGCCATGAAAACAAAGCAACCGAGATCCCCAATATGTGAGGCCTCCATCTCGAAGGTTTTTTATAGCAGGCCCCACATCGGACCCCTTCCTGACGTTGGCTCCAGGCCTGTTAATGGCATGAGAAAAAGTAGATGTCATGACAGGCCTCTGCCCAGTCGAACACCAACAGGTCCCGTGTAAGCTCAAGGACGCTCTGATCGGTGGGCCAGTGGCGCAATGGATAACGCGTCTGACTACGGATCAGAAGATTCTAGGTTCGACTCCTGGCTGGCTCGCTCTGCCTCTTTTGCTTCGCTGTCAGCCCATAGCCGGTATTTATTATTCCGTTTGATTAGGCCATCGTTTTTGTTTGTATAAAAAAATTGACAGTCCAACAATAGGCTGCTTTGTCAGTGGGATAACGGCTACCATACAATACCATGCGTCTTTTCAATTGTATTGCATGAGTACAGTCAAAAGGACCTTGCTTTACGACCAGTTTATAGTGTCTATTATGCCTGAACTGTCTATTATGCCTAACTGAACCCCCTGGGCGTGGCAAATGAGAGCTCCCTCCGGTGAGCCTGATGAAATTGAATTCAGTAGACAATCCCTTCGGATCATTCCCATGATCTTAAAGGGGGCTGTCACACACTAAAAGCCAAAGGGCCTGTTCCAGGGGGGAGGAAGATCCCATATGGTCTAGCGGTCAGGATTCCTGGTTTTCACCCAGGCGGCCCGGGTTCGACTCCCGGTATGGGAAGTTGGCGTTTTCTTTGCTTCACTTATCGAAACAGCCAGCACGTCTGTCCGTGCCAGTAGCCCTTTTAGCCAGCATCGGAGCTTCAGCAACCTGATAGGTTGAGGTTCTGTCACCAACCAGTGTGCCTTCGATAGCTCAGCTGGTAGAGCGGAGGACTGTAGGTGACAAGTTGGCAATCCTTAGGTCGCTGGTTCGACTCCGGCTCGAAGGAGGTCTTTTTCACACGCAAACATTTCCTAGGGTCGCTCGAGTTCGTAGTCCGCCATTTTGCAATCACGACCGCCTTTGGAGGGCAAAAGCTCATTCCCTGACCGGGAATCGAACCCGGGCCGCGGCGGTGAGAGCGCCGAATCCTAACCACTAGACCACCAGGGAAGGTCTGTTGACACCTTCCCCTCAAGCCCGTCTGTGGGCCTCTACCAGATTTTGCAGCAAGACCACTAAGGCTTGTATTTTCCTCCGGGAGAGGAGACGTCTCTGACCCTGGATCCCAGTTCTTCCGCTGAGAAACTGTCACAGGCTCTGTTGGAATATCCGAACGACACCGCCACTTGCCATGAAAACAAAGCAACCGAGATCCCCAATATGTGAGGCCTCCATCTCGAAGGTTTTTTATAGCAGGCCCCACATCGGACCCCTTCCTGACGTTGGCTCCAGGCCTGTTAATGGCATGAGAAAAAGTAGATGTCATGACAGGCCTCTGCCCAGTCGAACACCAACAGGTCCCGTGTAAGCTCAAGGACGCTCTGATCGGTGGGCCAGTGGCGCAATGGATAACGCGTCTGACTACGGATCAGAAGATTCTAGGTTCGACTCCTGGCTGGCTCGCTCTGCCTCTTTTGCTTCGCTGTCAGCCCATAGCCGGTATTTATTATTCCGTTTGATTAGGCCATCGTTTTTGTTTGTATAAAAAAATTGACAGTCCAACAATAGGCTGCTTTGTCAGTGGGATAACGGCTACCATACAATACCATGCGTCTTTTCAATTGTATTGCATGAGTACAGTCAAAAGGACCTTGCTTTACGACCAGTTTATAGTGTCTATTATGCCTGAACTGTCTATTATGCCTAACTGAACCCCCTGGGCGTGGCAAATGAGAGCTCCCTCCGGTGAGCCTGATGAAATTGAATTCAGTAGACAATCCCTTCGGATCATTCCCATGATCTTAAAGGGGGCTGTCACACACTAAAAGCCAAAGGGCCTGTTCCAGGGGGGAGGAAGATCCCATATGGTCAAGCGGTCAGGATTCCTGGTTTTCACCCAGGCGGCCCGGGTTCGACTCCCGGTATGGGAAGTTGGCGTTTTCTTTGCTTCACTTATCGAAACAGCCAGCACGTCTGTCCGTGCCAGTAGCCCTTTTAGCCAGCATCAGAGCTTCAGCAACCTGATAGGTTGAGGTTCTGTCACCAACCAGTGTGCCTTCGATAGCTCAGCTGGTAGAGCGGAGGACTGTAGGTGACAAGTTGGCAATCCTTAGGTCGCTGGTTCGACTCCGGCTCGAAGGAGGTCTTTTTCACACGCAAACATTTCCTAGGGTCGCTCGAGTTCGTAGTCGGCCATTTTGCAATCACGACCGCCTTTGGAGGGCAAAAGCTCATTCCCTGACCGGGAATCGAACCCGGGCCGCGGCGGTGAGAGCGCCGAATCCTAACCACTAGACCACCAGGGAAGGTCTGTTGACACCTTCCCCTCAAGCCCGTCTGTGGGCCTCTACCAGATTTTGCAGCAAGACCACTAAGGCTTGTATTTTCCTCCGGGAGAGGAGACGTCTCTGACCCTGGATCCCAGTTCTTCCGCTGAAAAACTGTCACAGGCTCTGTTGGAATATCCGAACGACACCGCCACTTGCCATGAAAACAAAGCAACCGAGATCCCCAATATGTGAGGCCTCCATCTCGAAGGTTTTTTATAGCAGGCCCCACATCGGACCCCTTCCTGACGTTGGCTCCAGGCCTGTTAATGGCATGAGAAAAAGTAGATGTCATGACAGGCCTCTGCCCAGTCGAACACCAACAGGTCCCGTGTAAGCTCAAGGAAGCTCTGATCGGTGGGCCAGTGGCGCAATGGATAACGCGTCTGACTACGGATCAGAAGATTCTAGGTTCGACTCCTGGCTGGCTCGGCCTCTTTTGCTTCGCTGTCAGCCCATAGCCGGTATTTATTATTCCGTTTATTTAGGCCATCGTTTTTGTTTGTATAAAAAAATTGACAGTCCAACAATAGGCTGCTTTGTCAGTGGGATAACGGCTACCATACAATACCATGCGTCTTTTCAATTGTATTGCATGAGTACAGTCAAAAGGACCTTGCTTTACGACCAGTTTATAGTGTCTATTATGCCATCGCAGGAATGGGAGGAAACTGAACCCCCTGGGCGTGGCAAATGAGAGCTCCCTCCGGTGAGCCTGATGAAATTGAATTCAGTAGACAATCCCTTCGGATCATTCCCATGATCTTAAAGGGGGCTGTCACACACTAAAAGCCAAAGGGCCTGTTCCAGGCGGGAGGAAGATCCCATATGGTCTAGCGGTCAGGATTCCTGGTTTTCACCCAGGCGGCCCGGGTTCGACTCCCGGTATGGGAAGTTGGCGTTTTCTTTGCTTCACTTGTCGAAACAGCCAGCACGTCTGTCCGTGCCAGTAGCCCTTTTAGCCAGCGGCGGAGCTTCAGCAACCTGATAGGTTGAGGTTCTGTCACCAACCAGTGTGCCTTCGATAGCTCAGCTGGTAGAGCGGAGGACTGTAGGTGGCAAGTTGGCAATCCTTAGGTCGCTGGTTCGACTCCGGCTCGAAGGAGCTCTTTTTCACTTGCAAACATTTCCTAGGGTCGCTCGAGTTCGAAGTCCGCCATTTTGCAATCACGACCGCCTTTGGAGGGCAAAAGCTCATTCCCTGACCGGGAATCGAACCCGGGCCGCGGCGGTGAGAGCGCCGAATCCTAACCACTAAACCACCAGGGAAGGTCTGTTGACACCTTCCCCTCAAGCCCGTCTGTGGGCCTCTACCAGATTTTGCAGCAAGACCACCAAGGCTTGTATTTTCCTCCGGGAGAGGAGACGTCTCTGACCCTGGATCCCAGTTCTTCCGCTGAGAAACTGTCACAGGCTCTGTTGGAATATCCGAACGACACCGCCACTTGCCATGAAAACAAAGCAACCGAGATCCCCAATATGTGAGGCCTCCATCTCGAAGGTTTTTTATAGCAGGCCCCACATCGGACCCCTTCCTGACGTTGGCTCCAGGCCTGTTAATGGCATGAGAAAAAGTAGATGTCATGACAGGCCTCTGCCCAGTCGAACACCAACAGGTCCCGTGTAAGCTCAAGGACGCTCTGATCGGTGGGCCAGTGGCGCAATGGATAACGCGTCTGACTACGGATCAGAAGATTCTAGGTTCGACTCCTGGCTGGCTCGCTCTGCCTCTTTTGCTTCGCTGTCAGCCCATAGCCGGTATTTATTATTCCGTTTGATTAGGCCATCGTTTTTGTTTGTATAAAAAAATTGACAGTCCAACAATAGGCTGCTTTGTCAGTGGGATAACGGCTACCATACAATACGATGCGTCTTTTCAATTGTATTGCATGAGTACAGTCAAAAGGACCTTGCTTTACGACCAGTTTATAGTGTCTATTATGCCATCGCAGGAATGAGAGGAAACTGAACCCCCTGGGCGTGGCAAATGAGAGCTCCCTCTGGTGAGCCTGATGAAATTGAATTCAGTAGACAATCCCTTCGGATCATTCCCATGATCTTAAAGGGGGCTGTCACACACTGAAAGCCAAAGGGCCTGTTCCAGGCGGGAGGAAGATCCCATATGGTCTAGCGGTCAGGATTCCTGGTTTTCACCCAGGCGGCCCGGGTTCGACTCCCGGTATGGGAAGTTGGCGTTTTCTTTGCTTCACTTATCGAAACAGCCAGCACGTCTGTCCGTGCCAGTAGCCCTTTTAGCCAGCGGCGGAGCTTCAGCAACCTGATAGGTTGAGGTTCTGTCACCAACCAGTGTGCCTTCGATAGCTCAGCTGGTAGAGCGGAGGACTGTAGGTGGCAAGTTGGCAATCCTTAGGTCGCTGGTTCGACTCCGGCTCGAAGGAGGTCTTTTTCACACTCAAACATTTCCTAGGGTCGCTCGAGTTCGTAGTCGGCCATTTTGCAATCACGACCGCCTTTGGAGGGCAAAAGCTCATTCCCTGACCGGGAATCGAACCCGGGCCGCGGCGGTGAGAGCGCCGAATCCTAACCACTAGACCACCAGGGAAGGTCTGTTGACACCTTCCCCTCAAGCCCGTCTGTGGGCCTCTACCAGATTTTGCAGCAAGACCACTAAGGCTTGTATTTTCCTCCGGGAGAGGAGACGTCTCTGACCCTGGATCCCAGTTCTTCCGCTGAGAAACTGTCACAGGCTCTGTTGGAATATCCGAACGACACCGCCAATTGCCATGAAAACAAAGCAACCGAGATCCCCAATATGTGAGGCCTCCATCTCGAAGGTTTTTTATAGCAGGCCCCATATCGGACCCCTTCCTGACGTTGGCTCCAGGCCTGTTAATGGCATGAGAAAAAGTAGATGTCATGACAGGCCTCTGCCCAGTCGAACACCAACAGGTCCCGTGTAAGCTCAAGGACGCTCTGATCGGTGGGCCAGTGGCGCAATGGAAACGCGTCTGACTACGGATCAGAAGATTCTATGTTCGACTCCTGGCTGGCTCGCTCTGCCTCTTTTGCTTCGCTGTCAGCCCATAGCCGGTATTTATTATTCCGTTTTATTAGGCCATCGTTTTTGTTTGTATAAAAAAATTGACAGTCCAACAATAGGCTGCTTTGTCAGTGGGATAACGGCTACCATACAATACCATGCGTCTTTTCAATTGTATTGCATGAGTACAGTCAAAAGGACCTTGCTTTACGACCAGTTTATAGTGTCTATTATGCCATCGCAGGAATGGGAGGAAACTGAACCCCCTGGGCGTGGCAAATGAGAGCTCCCTCCGGTGAGCCTGATGAAATTGAATTCAGTAGACAATCCCTTCGGATCATTCCCATGATCTTAAAGGGGGCTGTCACACACTAAAAGCCAAAGGGCCTGTTCCAGGCGGGAGGAAGATCCCATATGGTCAAGCGGTCAGGATTCCTGGTTTTCACCCAGGCGGCCCGGGTTCGACTCCCGGTATGGGAAGTTGGCGTTTTCTTTGCTTCACTTGTCGAAACAGCCAGCACGTCTGTCCGTGCCAGTAGCCCTTTTAGCCAGCGGCGGAGCTTCAGCAACCTGATAGGTTGAGGTTCTGTCACCAACCAGTGTGCCTTCGATAGCTCAGCTGGTAGAGCGGAGGACTGTAGGTGGCAAGTTGGCAATCCTTAGGTCGCTGGTTCGACTCCGGCTCGAAGGAGCTCTTTTTCACTTGCAAACATTTCCTAGGGTCGCTCGAGTTCGAAGTCCGCCATTTTGCAATCACGACCGCCTTTGGAGGGCAAAAGCTCATTCCCTGACCGGGAATCGAACCCGGGCCGCGGCGGTGAGAGCGCCGAATCCTAAACACTAGACCACCAGGGAAGGTCTGTTGACACCTTCCCCTCAAGCCCGTCTGTGGGCCTCTACCAGATTTTGCAGCAAGACCACTAAGGCTTGTATTTTCCTCCGGGAGAGGAGACGTCTCTGACCCTGGATCCCAGTTCTTCCGCTGAGAAACTGTCAAAGGCTCTGTTGGAATATCCGAACGACACCGCCACTTGCCATGAAAACAAAGCAACCGAGATCCCCAATATGTGAGGCCTCCATCTCGAAGGTTTTTTATAGCAGGCCCCACATCGGACCCCTTCCTGACGTTGGCTCCAGGCCTGTTAATGGCATGAGAAAAAGTAGATGTCATGACAGGCCTCTGCCCAGTCGAACACCAACAGGTCCCGTGTAAGCTCAAGGACGCTCTGATCGGTGGGCCAGTGGCGCAATGGATAACGCGTCTGACTACGGATCAGAAGATTCTATGTTCGACTCCTGGCTGGCTCGCTCTGCCTCTTTTGCTTCGCTGTCAGCCCATAGCCGGTATTTATTATTCCGTTTTATCAGGCCATCGTTTTTGTTTGTATAAAAAAATTGACAGTCCAACAATAGGCTGCTTTGTCAGTGGGATAACGGCTACCATACAATACCATGCGTCTTTTCAATTGTATTGCATGAGTACAGTCAAAAGGACCTTGCTTTACGACCAGTTTATAGTGTCTATTATGCCATCGCAGGAATGGGAGGAAACTGAACCCCCTGGGCGTGGCAAATGAGAGCTCCCTCCGGTGAGCCTGATGAAATTGAATTCAGTAGACAATCCCTTCGGATCATTCCCATGATCTTAAAGGGGGCTGTCACACACTAAAAGCCAAAGGGCCTGTTCCAGGCGGGAGGAAGATCCCATATGGTCTAGCGGTCAGGATTCCTGGTTTTCACCCAGGCGGCCCGGGTTCGACTCCCGGTATGGGAAGTTGGCGTTTTCTTTGCTTCACTTGTCGAAACAGCCAGCACGTCTGTCCGTGCCAGTAGCCCTTTTAGCCAGCGGCGGAGCTTCAGCAACCTGATAGGTTGAGGTTCTGTCACCAACCAGTGTGCCTTCGATAGCTCAGCTGGTAGAGCGGAGGACTGTAGGTGGCAAGTTGGCAATCCTTAGGTCGCTGGTTCGACTCCGGCTCGAAGGAGCTCTTTTTCACTTGCAAACATTTCCTAGGGTCGCTCGAGTTCGAAGTCCGCCATTTTGCAATCACGACCGCCTTTGGAGGGCAAAAGCTCATTCCCTGACCGGGAATCGAACCCGGGCCGCGGCGGTGAGAGCGCCGAATCCTAACCACTAGACCACCAGGGAAGGTCTGTTGACACCTTCCCCTCAAGCCCGTCTGTGGGCCTCTACCAGATTTTGCAGCAAGACCACTAAGGCTTGTATTTTCCTCCGGGAGAGGAGACGTCTCTGACCCTGGATCCCAGTTCTTCCGCTGAGAAACTGTCAAAGGCTCTGTTGGAATATCCGAACGACACCGCCACTTGCCATGAAAACAAAGCAACCGAGATCCCCAATATGTGAGGCCTCCATCTCGAAGGTTTTTTATAGCAGGCCCCACATCGGACCCCTTCCTGACGTTGGCTCCAGGCCTGTTAATGGCATGAGAAAAAGTAGATGTCATGACAGGCCTCTGCCCAGTCGAACACCAACAGGTCCCGTGTAAGCTCAAGGACGCTCTGATCGGTGGGCCAGTGGCGCAATGGATAACGCGTCTGACTACGGATCAGAAGATTCTATGTTCGACTCCTGGCTGGCTCGCTCTGCCTCTTTTGCTTCGCTGTCAGCCCATAGCCGGTATTTATTATTCCGTTTTATTAGGCCATCGTTTTTGTTTGTATAAAAAAATTGACAGTCCAACAATAGGCTGCTTTGTCAGTGGGATAACGGCTACCATACAATACCATGCGTCTTTTCAATTGTATTGCATGAGTACAGTCAAAAGGACCTTGCTTTACGACCAGTTTATAGTGTCTATTATGCCATCGCAGGAATGGGAGGAAACTGAACCCCCTGGGCGTGGCAAATGAGAGCTCCCTCCGGTGAGCCTGATGAAATTGAATTCAGTAGACAATCCCTTCGGATCATTCCCATGATCTTAAAGGGGGCTGTCACACACTAAAAGCCAAAGGGCCTGTTCCAGGCGGGAGGAAGATCCCATATGGTCTAGCGGTCAGGATTCCTGGTTTTCACCCAGGCGGCCCGGGTTCGACTCCCGGTATGGGAAGTTGGCGTTTTCTTTGCTTCACTTGTCGAAACAGCCAGCACGTCTGTCCGTGCCAGTAGCCCTTTTAGCCAGCGGCGGAGCTTCAGCAACCTGATAGGTTGAGGTTCTGTCACCAACCAGTGTGCCTTCGATAGCTCAGCTGGTAGAGCGGAGGACTGTAGGTGGCAAGTTGGCAATCCTTAGGTCGCTGGTTCGACTCCGGCTCGAAGGAGCTCTTTTTCACTTGCAAACATTTCCTAGGGTCGCTCGAGTTCGAAGTCCGCCATTTTGCAATCACGACCGCCTTTGGAGGGCAAAAGCTCATTCCCTGACCGGGAATCGAACCCGGGCCGCGGCGGTGAGAGCGCCGAATCCTAACCACTAGACCACCAGGGAAGGTCTGTTGACACCTTCCCCTCAAGCCCGTCTGTGGGCCTCTACCAGATTTTGCAGCAAGACCACTAAGGCTTGTATTTTCCTCCGGGAGAGGAGACGTCTCTGACCCTGGATCCCAGTTCTTCCGCTGAGAAACTGTCAAAGGCTCTGTTGGAATATCCGAACGACACCGCCACTTGCCATGAAAACAAAGCAACCGAGATCCCCAATATGTGAGGCCTCCATCTCGAAGGTTTTTTATAGCAGGCCCCACATCGGACCCCTTCCTGACGTTGGCTCCAGGCCTGTTAATGGCATGAGAAAAAGTAGATGTCATGACAGGCCTCTGCCCAGTCGAACACCAACAGGTCCCGTGTAAGCTCAAGGACGCTCTGATCGGTGGGCCAGTGGCGCAATGGATAACGCGTCTGACTACGGATCAGAAGATTCTAGGTTCGACTCCTGGCTGGCTCGCTCTGCCTCTTTTGCTTCGCTGTCAGCCCATAGCCGGTATTTATTATTCCGTTTGATTAGGCCATCGTTTTTGTTTGTATAAAAAAATTGACAGTCCAACAATAGGCTGCTTTGTCAGTGGGATAACGGCTACCATACAATACCATGCGTCTTTTCAATTGTATTGCATGAGTACAGTCAAAAGGACCTTGCTTTACGACCAGTTTATAGTGCCTATTATGCCATCGCAGGAATGGGAGGAAACTGAACCCCCTGGGCGTGGCAAATGAGAGCTCCCTCTGGTGAGCCTGATGAAATTGAATTCAGTAGACAATCCCTTCGGATCATTCCCATGATCTTAAAGGGGGCTGTCACACACTGAAAGCCAAAGGGCCTGTTCCAGGCGGGAGGAAGATCCCATATGGTCTAGCGGTCAGGATTCCTGGTTTTCACCCAGGCGGCCCGGGTTCGACTCCCGGTATGGGAAGTTGGCGTTTTCTTTGCTTCACTTGTCGAAACAGCCAGCACGTCTGTCCGTGCCAGTAGCCCTTTTAGCCAGCGGCGGAGCTTCAGCAACCTGATAGGTTGAGGTTCTGTCACCAACCAGTGTGCCTTCGATAGCTCAGCTGGTAGAGCGGAGGACTGTAGGTGGCAAGTTGGCAATCCTTAGGTCGCTGGTTCGACTCCGGCTCGAAGGAGCTCTTTTTCACTTGCAAACATTTCCTAGGGTCGCTCGAGTTCGAAGTCCGCCATTTTGCAATCACGACCGCCTTTGGAGGGCAAAAGCTCATTCCCTGACCGGGAATCGAACCCGGGCCGCGGCGGTGAGAGCGCCGAATCCTAACCACTAGACCACCAGGGAAGGTCTGTTGACACCTTCCCCTCAAGCCCGTCTGTGGGCCTCTACCAGATTTTGCAGCAAGACCACTAAGGCTTGTATTTTCCTCCGGGAGAGGAGACGTCTCTGACCTTGGATCCCAGTTCTTCTGCTGAGAAACTGTCACAGGCTCTGTTGGAATATCCGAACGACACCGCCACTTGCCATGAAAACAAAGCAACCGAGATCCCCAATATGTGAGGCCTCCATCTCGAAGGTTTTTTATAGCAGGCCCCACATCGGACCCCTTCCTGACGTTGGCTCCAGGCCTGTTAATGGCATGAGAAAAAGTAGATGTCATGACAGGCCTCTGCCCAGTCGAACACCAACAGGTCCCGTGTAAGCTCAAGGACGCTCTGATCGGTGGGCCAGTGGCGCAATGGATAACGCGTCTGACTACGGATCAGAAGATTCTAGGTTCGACTCCTGGCTGGCTCGCTCTGCCTCTTTTGCTTCGCTGTCAGCCCATAGCCGGTATTTATTATTCCGTTTGATTAGGCCATCGTTTTTGTTTGTATAAAAAAATTGACAGTCCAACAATAGGCTGCTTTGTCAGTGGGATAACGGCTACCATACAATACCATGCGTCTTTTCAATTGTATTGCATGAGTACAGTCAAAAGGACCTTGCTTTACGACCAGTTTATAGTGTCTATTATGCCATCGCAGGAATGGGAGGAAACTGAACCCCCTGGGCGTGGCAAATGAGAGCTCCCTCTGGTGAGCCTGATGAAATTGAATTCAGTAGACAATCCCTTCGGATCATTCCCATGATCTTAAAGGGGGCTGTCACACACTGAAAGCCAAAGGGCCTGTTCCAGGCGGGAGGAAGATCCCATATGGTCTAGCGGTCAGGATTCCTGGTTTTCACCCAGGCGGCCCGGGTTCGACTCCCGGTATGGGAAGTTGGCGTTTTCTTTGCTTCACTTATCGAAACAGCCAGCACGTCTGTCCGTGCCAGTAGCCCTTTTAGCCAGCGGCGGAGCTTCAGCAACCTGATAGGTTGAGGTTCTGTCACCAACCAGTGTGCGTTCGATAGCTCAGCTGGTAGAGCGGAGGACTGTAGGTGGCAAGTTGGCAATCCTTAGGTCGCTGGTTCGACTCCGGCTCGAAGGAGGTCTTTTTCACACTCAAACATTTCCTAGGGTCGCTCGAGTTCGTAGTCGGCCATTTTGCAATCACGACCGCCTTTGGAGGGCAAAAGCTCATTCCCTGACCGGGAATCGAACCCGGGCCGCGGCGGTGAGAGCGCCGAATCCTAACCACTAGACCACCAGGGAAGGTCTGTTGACCCCTTCCCCTCAAGCCCGTCTGTGGGCCTCTACCAGATTTTGCAGCAAGACCACTAAGGCTTGTATTTTCCTCCGGGAGAGGAGACGTCTCTGACCCTGGATCCCAGTTCTTCCGCTGAGAAACTGTCACAGGCTCTGTTGGAATATCCGAACGACACCGCCACTTGCCATGAAAACAAAGCAACCGAGATCCCCAATATGTGAGGCCTCCATCTCGAAGGTTTTTTATAGCAGGCCCCACATCGGACCCCTTCCTGACGTTGGCTCCAGGCCTGTTAATGGCATGAGAAAAAGTAGATGTCATGACAGGCCTCTGCCCAGTCGAACACCAACAGGTCCCGTGTAAGCTCAAGGACGCTCTGATCGGTGGGCCAGTGGCGCAATGGATAACGCGTCTGACTACGGATCAGAAGATTCTAGGTTCGACTCCTGGCTGGCTCGGCCTCTTTTGCTTCGCTGTCAGCCCATAGCCGGTATTTATTATTCCGTTTTATTAGGCCATCGTTTTTGTTTGTATAAAAAAATTGACAGTCCAACAATAGGCTGCTTTGTCAGTGGGATAACGGCTACCATACAATACCATGCGTCTTTTCAATTGTATTGCATGAGTACAGTCAAAAGGACCTTGCTTTACGACCAGTTTATAGTGTCTATTATGCCATCGCAGGAATGGGAGGAAACTGAACCCCCTGGGCGTGGCAAATGAGAGCTCCCTCCGGTGAGCCTGATGAAATTGAATTCAGTAGACAATCCCTTCGGATCATTCCCATGATCTTAAAGGGGGCTGTCACACACTAAAAGCCAAAGGGCCTGTTCCAGGCGGGAGGAAGATCCCATATGGTCTAGCGGTCAGGATTCCTGGTTTTCACCCAGGCGGCCCGGGTTCGACTCCCGGTATGGGAAGTTGGCGTTTTCTTTGCTTCACTTGTCGAAACAGCCAGCACGTCTGTCCGTGCCAGTAGCCCTTTTAGCCAGCGGCGGAGCTTCAGCAACCTGATAGGTTGAGGTTCTGTCACCAACCAGTGTGCCTTCGATAGCTCAGCTGGTAGAGCGGAGGACTGTAGGTGGCAAGTTGGCAATCCTTAGGTCGCTGGTTCGACTCCGGCTCGAAGGAGCTCTTTTTCACTTGCAAACATTTCCTAGGGTCGCTCGAGTTCGAAGTCCACCATTTTGCAATCACGACCGCCTTTGGAGGGCAAAAGCTCATTCCCTGACCGGGAATCGAACCCGGGCCGCGGCGGTGAGAGCGCCGAATCCTAACCACTAGACCACCAGGGAAGGTCTGTTGACACCTTCCCCTCAAGCCCGTCTGTGGGCCTCTACCAGATTTTGCAGCAAGACCACTAAGGCTTGTATTTTCCTCCGGGAGAGGAGACGTCTCTGACCCTGGATCCCAGTTCTTCCGCTGAGAAACTGTCACAGGCTCTGTTGGAATATCCGAACGACACCGCCACTTGCCATGAAAACAAAGCAACCGAGATCCCCAATATGTGAGGCCTCCATCTCGAAGGTTTTTTATAGCAGGCCCCACATCGGACCCCTTCCTGACGTTGGCTCCAGGCCTGTTAATGGCATGAGAAAAAGTAGATGTCATGACAGGCCTCTGCCCAGTCGAACACCAACAGGTCCCGTGTAAGCTCAAGGACGCTCTGATCGGTGGGCCAGTGGCGCAATGGATAACGCGTCTGACTACGGATCAGAAGATTCTAGGTTCGACTCCTGGCTGGCTCGCTCTGCCTCTTTTGCTTCGCTGTCAGCCCATAGCCGGTATTTATTATTCCGTTTTATTAGGCCATCGTTTTTGTTTGTATAAAAAAATTGACAGTCCAACAATAGGCTGCTTTGTCAGTGGGATAACGGCTACCATACAATACCATGCGTCTTTTCAATTGTATTGCATGAGTACAGTCAAAAGGACCTTGCTTTACGACCAGTTTATAGTGTCTATTATGCCATCGCAGGAATGGGAGGAAACTGAACCCCCTGGGCGTGGCAAATGAGAGCTCCCTCCGGTGAGCCTGATGAAATTGAATTCAGTAGACAATCCCTTCGGATCATTCCCATGATCTTAAAGGGGGCTGTCACACACTAAAAGCCAAAGGGCCTGTTCCAGGCGGGAGGAAGATCCCATATGGTCTAGCGGTCAGGATTCCTGGTTTTCACCCAGGCGGCCCGGGTTCGACTCCCGGTATGGGAAGTTGGCGTTTTCTTTGCTTCACTTGTCGAAACAGCCAGCACGTCTGTCCGTGCCAGTAGCCCTTTTAGCCAGCGGCGGAGCTTCAGCAACCTGATAGGTTGAGGTTCTGTCACCAACCAGTGTGCCTTCGATAGCTCAGCTGGTAGAGCGGAGGACTGTAGGTGGCAAGTTGGCAATCCTTAGGTCGCTGGTTCGACTCCGGCTCGAAGGAGCTCTTTTTCACTTGCAAACATTTCCTAGGGTCGCTCGAGTTCGAAGTCCGCCATTTTGCAATCACGACCGCCTTTGGAGGGCAAAAGCTCATTCCCTGACCGGGAATCGAACCCGGGCCGCGGCGGTGAGAGCGCCGAATCCTAACCACTAGACCACCAGGGAAGGTCTGTTGACACCTTCCCCTCAAGCCCGTCTGTGGGCCTCTACCAGATTTTGCAGCAAGACCACTAAGGCTTGTATTTTCCTCCGGGAGAGGAGACGTCTCTGACCCTGGATCCCAGTTCTTCCGCTGAGAAACTGTCACAGGCTCTGTTGGAATATCCGAACGACACCGCCACTTGCCATGAAAACAAAGCAACCGAGATCCCCAATATGTGAGGCCTCCATCTCGAAGGTTTTTTATAGCAGGCCCCACATCGGACCCCTTCCTGACGTTGGCTCCAGGCCTGTTAATGGCATGAGAAAAAGTAGATGTCATGACAGGCCTCTGCCCAGTCGAACACCAACAGGTCCCGTGTAAGCTCAAGGACGCTCTGATCGGTGGGCCAGTGGCGCAATGGATAACGCGTCTGACTACGGATCAGAAGATTCTAGGTTCGACTCCTGGCTGGCTCGCTCTGCCTCTTTTGCTTCGCTGTCAGCCCATAGCCGGTATTTATTATTCCGTTTTATTAGGCCATCGTTTTTGTTTGTATAAAAAAATTGACAGTCCAACAATAGGCTGCTTTGTCAGTGGGATAACGGCTACCATACAATACCATGCGTCTTTTCAATTGTATTGCATGAGTACAGTCAAAAGGACCTTGCTTTACGACCAGTTTATAGTGTCTTATTATGCCATCGCAGGAATGGGAGGAAACTGAACCCCCTGGGCGTGGCAAATGAGAGCTCCCTCCGGTGAGCCTGATGAAATTGAATTCAGTAGACAATCCCTTCGGATCATTCCCATGATCTTAAAGGGGGCTGTCACACACTAAAAGCCAAAGGGCCTGTTCCAGGGGGGAGGAAGATCCCATATGGTCTAGCGGTCAGGATTCCTGGTTTTCACCCAGGCGGCCCGGGTTCGACTCCCGGTATGGGAAGTTGGCGTTTTCTTTGCTTCACTTATCGAAACAGCCAGCACGTCTGTCCGTGCCAGTAGCCCTTTTAGCCAGCATCGGAGCTTCAGCAACCTGTTAGGTTGAGGTTCTGTCACCAACCAGTGTGCCTTCGATAGCTCAGCTGGTAGAGCGGAGGACTGTAGGTGACAAGTTGGCAATCCTTAGGTCGCTGGTTCGACTCCGGCTCGAAGGAGGTCTTTTTCACACGCAAACATTTCCTAGGGTCGCTCGAGTTCGTAGTCCGCCATTTTGCAATCACGACCGCCTTTGGAGGGCAAAAGCTCATTCCCTGACCGGGAATCGAACCCGGGCCGCGGCGGTGAGAGCGCCGAATCCTAACCACTAGACCACCAGGGAAGGTCTGTTGACACCTTCCCCTCAAGCCCGTCTGTGGGCCTCTACCAGATTTTGCAGCAAGACCACTAAGGCTTGTATTTTCCTCCGGGAGAGGAGACGTCTCTGACCCTGGATCCCAGTTCTTCCGCTGAGAAACTGTCACAGGCTCTGTTGGAATATCCGAACGACACCGCCACTTGCCATGAAAACAAAGCAACCGAGATCCCCAATATGTGAGGCCTCCATCTCGAAGGTTTTTTATAGCAGGCCCCACATCGGACCCCTTCCTGACGTTGGCTCCAGGCCTGTTAATGGCATGAGAAAAAGTAGATGTCATGACAGGCCTCTGCCCAGTCGAACACCAACAGGTCCCGTGTAAGCTCAAGGACGCTCTGATCGGTGGGCCAGTGGCGCAATGGATAACGCGTCTGACTACGGATCAGAAGATTCTAGGTTCGACTCCTGGCTGGCTCGCTCTGCCTCTTTTGCTTCGCTGTCAGCCCATAGCCGGTATTTATTATTCCGTTTGATTAGGCCATCGTTTTTGTTTGTATAAAAAAATTGACAGTCCAACAATAGGCTGCTTTGTCAGTGGGATAACGGCTACCATACAATACCATGCGTCTTTTCAATTGTATTGCATGAGTACAGTCAAAAGGACCTTGCTTTACGACCAGTTTATAGTGTCTATTATGCCTGAACTGTCTATTATGCCTAACTGAACCCCCTGGGCGTGGCAAATGAGAGCTCCCTCCGGTGAGCCTGATGAAATTGAATTCAGTAGACAATCCCTTCGGATCATTCCCATGATCTTAAAGGGGGCTGTCACACACTAAAAGCCAAAGGGCCTGTTCCAGGCGGGAGGAAGATCCCATATGGTCTAGCGGTCAGGATTCCTGGTTTTCACCCAGGCGGCCCGGGTTCGACTCCCGGTATGGGAAGTTGGCGTTTTCTTTGCTTCACTTGTCGAAACAGCCAGCACGTCTGTCCGTGCCAGTAGCCCTTTTAGCCAGCGGCGGAGCTTCAGCAACCTGATAGGTTGAGGTTCTGTCACCAACCAGTGTGCCTTCGATAGCTCAGCTGGTAGAGCGGAGGACTGTAGGTGGCAAGTTGGCAATCCTTAGGTCGCTGGTTCGACTCCGGCTCGAAGGAGCTCTTTTTCACTTGCAAACATTTCCTAGGGTCGCTCGAGTTCGAAGTCCGCCATTTTGCAATCACGACCGCCTTTGGAGGGCAAAAGCTCATTCCCTGACCGGGAATCGAACCCGGGCCGCGGCGGTGAGAGCGCCGAATCCTAACCACTAAACCACCAGGGAAGGTCTGTTGACACCTTCCCCTCAAGCCCGTCTGTGGGCCTCTACCAGATTTTGCAGCAAGACCACCAAGGCTTGTATTTTCCTCCGGGAGAGGAGACGTCTCTGACCCTGGATCCCAGTTCTTCCGCTGAGAAACTGTCACAGGCTCTGTTGGAATATCCGAACGACACCGCCACTTGCCATGAAAACAAAGCAACCGAGATCCCCAATATGTGAGGCCTCCATCTCGAAGGTTTTTTATAGCAGGCCCCACATCGGACCCCTTCCTGACGTTGGCTCCAGGCCTGTTAATGGCATGAGAAAAAGTAGATGTCATGACAGGCCTCTGCCCAGTCGAACACCAACAGGTCCCGTGTAAGCTCAAGGACGCTCTGATCGGTGGGCCAGTGGCGCAATGGATAACGCGTCTGACTACGGATCAGAAGATTCTAGGTTCGACTCCTGGCTGGCTCGCTCTGCCTCTTTTGCTTCGCTGTCAGCCCATAGCCGGTATTTATTATTCCGTTTGATTAGGCCATCGTTTTTGTTTGTATAAAAAAATTGACAGTCCAACAATAGGCTGCTTTGTCAGTGGGATAACGGCTACCATACAATACGATGCGTCTTTTCAATTGTATTGCATGAGTACAGTCAAAAGGACCTTGCTTTACGACCAGTTTATAGTGTCTATTATGCCATCGCAGGAATGAGAGGAAACTGAACCCCCTGGGCGTGGCAAATGAGAGCTCCCTCTGGTGAGCCTGATGAAATTGAATTCAGTAGACAATCCCTTCGGATCATTCCCATGATCTTAAAGGGGGCTGTCACACACTGAAAGCCAAAGGGCCTGTTCCAGGCGGGAGGAAGATCCCATATGGTCTAGCGGTCAGGATTCCTGGTTTTCACCCAGGCGGCCCGGGTTCGACTCCCGGTATGGGAAGTTGGCGTTTTCTTTGCTTCACTTATCGAAACAGCCAGCACGTCTGTCCGTGCCAGTAGCCCTTTTAGCCAGCGGCGGAGCTTCAGCAACCTGATAGGTTGAGGTTCTGTCACCAACCAGTGTGCCTTCGATAGCTCAGCTGGTAGAGCGGAGGACTGTAGGTGGCAAGTTGGCAATCCTTAGGTCGCTGGTTCGACTCCGGCTCGAAGGAGGTCTTTTTCACACTCAAACATTTCCTAGGGTCGCTCGAGTTCGAAGTCCGCCATTTTGCAATCACGACCGCCTTTGGAGGGCAAAAGCTCATTCCCTGACCGGGAATCGAACCCGGGCCGCGGCGGTGAGAGCGCCGAATCCTAAACACTAGACCACCAGGGAAGGTCTGTTGACACCTTCCCCTCAAGCCCGTCTGTGGGCCTCTACCAGATTTTGCAGCAAGACCACTAAGGCTTGTATTTTCCTCCGGGAGAGGAGACGTCTCTGACCCTGGATCCCAGTTCTTCCGCTGAGAAACTGTCAAAGGCTCTGTTGGAATATCCGAACGACACCGCCACTTGCCATGAAAACAAAGCAACCGAGATCCCCAATATGTGAGGCCTCCATCTCGAAGGTTTTTTATAGCAGGCCCCACATCGGACCCCTTCCTGACGTTGGCTCCAGGCCTGTTAATGGCATGAGAAAAAGTAGATGTCATGACAGGCCTCTGCCCAGTCGAACACCAACAGGTCCCGTGTAAGCTCAAGGACGCTCTGATCGGTGGGCCAGTGGCGCAATGGATAACGCGTCTGACTACGGATCAGAAGATTCTATGTTCGACTCCTGGCTGGCTCGCTCTGCCTCTTTTGCTTCGCTGTCAGCCCATAGCCGGTATTTATTATTCCTTTTTTTTAGGCCATCGTTTTTGTTTGTATAAAAAAATTGACAGTCCAACAATAGGCTGCTTTGTCAGTGGGATAACGGCTACCATACAATACCATGCGTCTTTTCAATTGTATTGCATGAGTACAGTCAAAAGGACCTTGCTTTACGACCAGTTTATAGTGTCTATTATGCCATCGCAGGAATGGGAGGAAACTGAACCCCCTGGGCGTGGCAAATGAGAGCTCCCTCCGGTGAGCCTGATGAAATTGAATTCAGTAGACAATCCCTTCGGATCATTCCCATGATCTTAAAGGGGGCTGTCACACACTAAAAGCCAAAGGGCCTGTTCCAGGCGGGAGGAAGATCCCATATGGTCTAGCGGTCAGGATTCCTGGTTTTCACCCAGGCGGCCCGGGTTCGACTCCCGGTATGGGAAGTTGGCGTTTTCTTTGCTTCACTTGTCGAAACAGCCAGCACGTCTGTCCGTGCCAGTAGCCCTTTTAGCCAGCGGCGGAGCTTCAGCAACCTGATAGGTTGAGGTTCTGTCACCAACCAGTGTGCCTTCGATAGCTCAGCTGGTAGAGCGGAGGACTGTAGGTGGCAAGTTGGCAATCCTTAGGTCGCTGGTTCGACTCCGGCTCGAAGGAGCTCTTTTTCACTTGCAAACATTTCCTAGGGTCGCTCGAGTTCGAAGTCCGCCATTTTGCAATCACGACCGCCTTTGGAGGGCAAAAGCTCATTCCCTGACCGGGAATCGAACCCGGGCCGCGGCGGTGAGAGCGCCGAATCCTAACCACTAGACCACCAGGGAAGGTCTGTTGACACCTTCCCCTCAAGCCCGTCTGTGGGCCTCTACCAGATTTTGCAGCAAGACCACTAAGGCTTGTATTTTCCTCCGGGAGAGGAGACGTCTCTGACCCTGGATCCCAGTTCTTCCGCTGAGAAACTGTCACAGGCTCTGTTGGAATATCCGAACGACACCGCCACTTGCCATGAAAACAAAGCAACCGAGATCCCCAATATGTGAGGCCTCCATCTCGAAGGTTTTTTATAGCAGGCCCCACATCGGACCCCTTCCTGACGTTGGCTCCAGGCCTGTTAATGGCATGAGAAAAAGTAGATGTCATGACAGGCCTCTGCCCAGTCGAACACCAACAGGTCCCGTGTAAGCTCAAGGACGCTCTGATCGGTGGGCCAGTGGCGCAATGGATAACGCGTCTGACTACGGATCAGAAGATTCTAGGTTCGACTCCTGGCTGGCTCGCTCTGCCTCTTTTGCTTCGCTGTCAGCCCATAGCCGGTATTTATTATTCCGTTTTATTAGGCCATCGTTTTTGTTTGTATAAAAAAATTGACAGTCCAACAATAGGCTGCTTTGTCAGTGGGATAACGGCTACCATACAATACCATGCGTCTTTTCAATTGTATTGCATGAGTACAGTCAAAAGGACCTTGCTTTACGACCAGTTTATAGTGTCTTATTATGCCATCGCAGGAATGGGAGGAAACTGAACCCCCTGGGCGTGGCAAATGAGAGCTCCCTCCGGTGAGCCTGATGAAATTGAATTCAGTAGACAATCCCTTCGGATCATTCCCATGATCTTAAAGGGGGCTGTCACACACTAAAAGCCAAAGGGCCTGTTCCAGGGGGGAGGAAGATCCCATATGGTCTAGCGGTCAGGATTCCTGGTTTTCACCCAGGCGGCCCGGGTTCGACTCCCGGTATGGGAAGTTGGCGTTTTCTTTGCTTCACTTATCGAAACAGCCAGCACGTCTGTCCGTGCCAGTAGCCCTTTTAGCCAGCATCGGAGCTTCAGCAACCTGTTAGGTTGAGGTTCTGTCACCAACCAGTGTGCCTTCGATAGCTCAGCTGGTAGAGCGGAGGACTGTAGGTGACAAGTTGGCAATCCTTAGGTCGCTGGTTCGACTCCGGCTCGAAGGAGGTCTTTTTCACACGCAAACATTTCCTAGGGTCGCTCGAGTTCGTAGTCCGCCATTTTGCAATCACGACCGCCTTTGGAGGGCAAAAGCTCATTCCCTGACCGGGAATCGAACCCGGGCCGCGGCGGTGAGAGCGCCGAATCCTAACCACTAGACCACCAGGGAAGGTCTGTTGACACCTTCCCCTCAAGCCCGTCTGTGGGCCTCTACCAGATTTTGCAGCAAGACCACTAAGGCTTGTATTTTCCTCCGGGAGAGGAGACGTCTCTGACCCTGGATCCCAGTTCTTCCGCTGAGAAACTGTCACAGGCTCTGTTGGAATATCCGAACGACACCGCCACTTGCCATGAAAACAAAGCAACCGAGATCCCCAATATGTGAGGCCTCCATCTCGAAGGTTTTTTATAGCAGGCCCCACATCGGACCCCTTCCTGACGTTGGCTCCAGGCCTGTTAATGGCATGAGAAAAAGTAGATGTCATGACAGGCCTCTGCCCAGTCGAACACCAACAGGTCCCGTGTAAGCTCAAGGACGCTCTGATCGGTGGGCCAGTGGCGCAATGGATAACGCGTCTGACTACGGATCAGAAGATTCTAGGTTCGACTCCTGGCTGGCTCGCTCTGCCTCTTTTGCTTCGCTGTCAGCCCATAGCCGGTATTTATTATTCCGTTTGATTAGGCCATCGTTTTTGTTTGTATAAAAAAATTGACAGTCCAACAATAGGCTGCTTTGTCAGTGGGATAACGGCTACCATACAATACCATGCGTCTTTTCAATTGTATTGCATGAGTACAGTCAAAAGGACCTTGCTTTACGACCAGTTTATAGTGTCTATTATGCCTGAACTGTCTATTATGCCTAACTGAACCCCCTGGGCGTGGCAAATGAGAGCTCCCTCCGGTGAGCCTGATGAAATTGAATTCAGTAGACAATCCCTTCGGATCATTCCCATGATCTTAAAGGGGGCTGTCACACACTAAAAGCCAAAGGGCCTGTACCAGGCGGGAGGAAGATCCCATATGGTCTAGCGGTCAGGATTCCTGGTTTTCACCCAGGCGGCCCGGGTTCGACTCCCGGTATGGGAAGTTGGCGTTTTCTTTGCTTCACTTGTCGAAACAGCCAGCACGTCTGTCCGTGCCAGTAGCCCTTTTAGCCAGCGGCGGAGCTTCAGCAACCTGATAGGTTGAGGTTCTGTCACCAACCAGTGTGCCTTCGATAGCTCAGCTGGTAGAGCGGAGGACTGTAGGTGGCAAGTTGGCAATCCTTAGGTCGCTGGTTCGACTCCGGCTCGAAGGAGCTCTTTTTCACTTGCAAACATTTCCTAGGGTCGCTCGAGTTCGAAGTCCGCCATTTTGCAATCACGACCGCCTTTGGAGGGCAAAAGCTCATTCCCTGACCGGGAATCGAACCCGGGCCGCGGCGGTGAGAGCGCCGAATCCTAACCACTAAACCACCAGGGAAGGTCTGTTGACACCTTCCCCTCAAGCCCGTCTGTGGGCCTCTACCAGATTTTGCAGCAAGACCACCAAGGCTTGTATTTTCCTCCGGGAGAGGAGACGTCTCTGACCCTGGATCCCAGTTCTTCCGCTGAGAAACTGTCACAGGCTCTGTTGGAATATCCGAACGACACCGCCACTTGCCATGAAAACAAAGCAACCGAGATCCCCAATATGTGAGGCCTCCATCTCGAAGGTTTTTTATAGCAGGCCCCACATCGGACCCCTTCCTGACGTTGGCTCCAGGCCTGTTAATGGCATGAGAAAAAGTAGATGTCATGACAGGCCTCTGCCCAGTCGAACACCAACAGGTCCCGTGTAAGCTCAAGGACGCTCTGATCGGTGGGCCAGTGGCGCAATGGATAACGCGTCTGACTACGGATCAGAAGATTCTAGGTTCGACTCCTGGCTGGCTCGCTCTGCCTCTTTTGCTTCGCTGTCAGCCCATAGCCGGTATTTATTATTCCGTTTGATTAGGCCATCGTTTTTGTTTGTATAAAAAAATTGACAGTCCAACAATAGGCTGCTTTGTCAGTGGGATAACGGCTACCATACAATACGATGCGTCTTTTCAATTGTATTGCATGAGTACAGTCAAAAGGACCTTGCTTTACGACCAGTTTATAGTGTCTATTATGCCATCGCAGGAATGAGAGGAAACTGAACCCCCTGGGCGTGGCAAATGAGAGCTCCCTCTGGTGAGCCTGATGAAATTGAATTCAGTAGACAATCCCTTCGGATCATTCCCATGATCTTAAAGGGGGCTGTCACACACTGAAAGCCAAAGGGCCTGTTCCAGGCGGGAGGAAGATCCCATATGGTCTAGCGGTCAGGATTCCTGGTTTTCACCCAGGCGGCCCGGGTTCGACTCCCGGTATGGGAAGTTGGCGTTTTCTTTGCTTCACTTATCGAAACAGCCAGCACGTCTGTCCGTGCCAGTAGCCCTTTTAGCCAGCGGCGGAGCTTCAGCAACCTGATAGGTTGAGGTTCTGTCACCAACCAGTGTGCCTTCGATAGCTCAGCTGGTAGAGCGGAGGACTGTAGGTGGCAAGTTGGCAATCCTTAGGTCGCTGGTTCGACTCCTGCTCGAAGGAGGTCTTTTTCACACTCAAACATTTCCTAGGGTCGCTCGAGTTCGAAGTCCGCCATTTTGCAATCACGACCGCCTTTGGAGGGCAAAAGCTCATTCCCTGACCGGGAATCGAACCCGGGCCGCGGCGGTGAGAGCGCCGAATCCTAAACACTAGACCACCAGGGAAGGTCTGTTGACACCTTCCCCTCAAGCCCGTCTGTGGGCCTCTACCAGATTTTGCAGCAAGACCACTAAGGCTTGTATTTTCCTCCGGGAGAGGAGACGTCTCTGACCCTGGATCCCAGTTCTTCCGCTGAGAAACTGTCAAAGGCTCTGTTGGAATATCCGAACGACACCGCCACTTGCCATGAAAACAAAGCAACCGAGATCCCCAATATGTGAGGCCTCCATCTCGAAGGTTTTTTATAGCAGGCCCCACATCGGACCCCTTCCTGACGTTGGCTCCAGGCCTGTTAATGGCATGAGAAAAAGTAGATGTCATGACAGGCCTCTGCCCAGTCGAACACCAACAGGTCCCGTGTAAGCTCAAGGACGCTCTGATCGGTGGGCCAGTGGCGCAATGGATAACGCGTCTGACTACGGATCAGAAGATTCTATGTTCGACTCCTGGCTGGCTCGCTCTGCCTCTTTTGCTTCGCTGTCAGCCCATAGCCGGTATTTATTATTCCTTTTTTTTAGGCCATCGTTTTTGTTTGTATAAAAAAATTGACAGTCCAACAATAGGCTGCTTTGTCAGTGGGATAACGGCTACCATACAATACCATGCGTCTTTTCAATTGTATTGCATGAGTACAGTCAAAAGGACCTTGCTTTACGACCAGTTTATAGTGTCTATTATGCCATCGCAGGAATGGGAGGAAACTGAACCCCCTGGGCGTGGCAAATGAGAGCTCCCTCCGGTGAGCCTGATGAAATTGAATTCAGTAGACAATCCCTTCGGATCATTCCCATGATCTTAAAGGGGGCTGTCACACACTAAAAGCCAAAGGGCCTGTTCCAGGCGGGAGGAAGATCCCATATGGTCTAGCGGTCAGGATTCCTGGTTTTCACCCAGGCGGCCCGGGTTCGACTCCCGGTATGGGAAGTTGGCGTTTTCTTTGCTTCACTTGTCGAAACAGCCAGCACGTCTGTCCGTGCCAGTAGCCCTTTTAGCCAGCGGCGGAGCTTCAGCAACCTGATAGGTTGAGGTTCTGTCACCAACCAGTGTGCCTTCGATAGCTCAGCTGGTAGAGCGGAGGACTGTAGGTGGCAAGTTGGCAATCCTTAGGTCGCTGGTTCGACTCCGGCTCGAAGGAGCTCTTTTTCACTTGCAAACATTTCCTAGGGTCGCTCGAGTTCGAAGTCCGCCATTTTGCAATCACGACCGCCTTTGGAGGGCAAAAGCTCATTCCCTGACCGGGAATCGAACCCGGGCCGCGGCGGTGAGAGCGCCGAATCCTAACCACTAGACCACCAGGGAAGGTCTGTTGACACCTTCCCCTCAAGCCCGTCTGTGGGCCTCTACCAGATTTTGCAGCAAGACCACTAAGGCTTGTATTTTCCTCCGGGAGAGGAGACGTCTCTGACCCTGGATCCCAGTTCTTCCGCTGAGAAACTGTCAAAGGCTCTGTTGGAATATCCGAACGACACCGCCACTTGCCATGAAAACAAAGCAACCGAGATCCCCAATATGTGAGGCCTCCATCTCGAAGGTTTTTTATAGCAGGCCCCACATCGGACCCCTTCCTGACGTTGGCTCCAGGCCTGTTAATGGCATGAGAAAAAGTAGATGTCATGACAGGCCTCTGCCCAGTCGAACACCAACAGGTCCCGTGTAAGCTCAAGGACGCTCTGATCGGTGGGCCAGTGGCGCAATGGATAACGCGTCTGACTACGGATCAGAAGATTCTAGGTTCGACTCCTGGCTGGCTCGCTCTGCCTCTTTTGCTTCGCTGTCAGCCCATAGCCGGTATTTATTATTCCGTTTGATTAGGCCATCGTTTTTGTTTGTATAAAAAAATTGACAGTCCAACAATAGGCTGCTTTGTCAGTGGGATAACGGCTACCATACAATACCATGCGTCTTTTCAATTGTATTGCATGAGTACAGTCAAAAGGACCTTGCTTTACGACCAGTTTATAGTGCCTATTATGCCATCGCAGGAATGGGAGGAAACTGAACCCCCTGGGCGTGGCAAATGAGAGCTCCCTCTGGTGAGCCTGATGAAATTGAATTCAGTAGACAATCCCTTCGGATCATTCCCATGATCTTAAAGGGGGCTGTCACACACTGAAAGCCAAAGGGCCTGTTCCAGGCGGGAGGAAGATCCCATATGGTCTAGCGGTCAGGATTCCTGGTTTTCACCCAGGCGGCCCGGGTTCGACTCCCGGTATGGGAAGTTGGCGTTTTCTTTGCTTCACTTGTCGAAACAGCCAGCACGTCTGTCCGTGCCAGTAGCCCTTTTAGCCAGCGGCGGAGCTTCAGCAACCTGATAGGTTGAGGTTCTGTCACCAACCAGTGTGCCTTCGATAGCTCAGCTGGTAGAGCGGAGGACTGTAGGTGGCAAGTTGGCAATCCTTAGGTCGCTGGTTCGACTCCGGCTCGAAGGAGCTCTTTTTCACTTGCAAACATTTCCTAGGGTCGCTCGAGTTCGAAGTCCCCCATTTTGCAATCACGACCGCCTTTGGAGGGCAAAAGCTCATTCCCTGACCGGGAATCGAACCCGGGCCGCGGCGGTGAGAGCGCCGAATCCTAACCACTAGACCACCAGGGAAGGTCTGTTGACACCTTCCCCTCAAGCCCATCTGTGGGCCTCTACCAGATTTTGCAGCAAGACCACTAAGGCTTGTATTTTCCTCCGGGAGAGGAGACGTCTCTGACCTTGGATCCCAGTTCTTCTGCTGAGAAACTGTCACAGGCTCTGTTGGAATATCCGAACGACACCGCCACTTGCCATGAAAACAAAGCAACCGAGATCCCCAATATGTGAGGCCTCCATCTCGAAGGTTTTTTATAGCAGGCCCCACATCGGACCCCTTCCTGACGTTGGCTCCAGGCCTGTTAATGGCATGAGAAAAAGTAGATGTCATGACAGGCCTCTGCCCAGTCGAACACCAACAGGTCCCGTGTAAGCTCAAGGACGCTCTGATCGGTGGGCCAGTGGCGCAATGGATAACGCGTCTGACTACGGATCAGAAGATTCTAGGTTCGACTCCTGGCTGGCTCGCTCTGCCTCTTTTGCTTCGCTGTCAGCCCATAGCCGGTATTTATTATTCCGTTTGATTAGGCCATCGTTTTTGTTTGTATAAAAAAATTGACAGTCCAACAATAGGCTGCTTTGTCAGTGGGATAACGGCTACCATACAATACCATGCGTCTTTTCAATTGTATTGCATGAGTACAGTCAAAAGGACCTTGCTTTACGACCAGTTTATAGTGTCTATTATGCCATCGCAGGAATGGGAGGAAACTGAACCCCCTGGGCGTGGCAAATGAGAGCTCCCTCTGGTGAGCCTGATGAAATTGAATTCAGTAGACAATCCCTTCGGATCATTCCCATGATCTTAAAGGGGGCTGTCACACACTGAAAGCCAAAGGGCCTGTTCCAGGCGGGAGGAAGATCCCATATGGTCTAGCGGTCAGGATTCCTGGTTTTCACCCAGGCGGCCCGGGTTCGACTCCCGGTATGGGAAGTTGGCGTTTTCTTTGCTTCACTTATCGAAACAGCCAGCACGTCTGTCCGTGCCAGTAGCCCTTTTAGCCAGCGGCGGAGCTTCAGCAACCTGATAGGTTGAGGTTCTGTCACCAACCAGTGTGCCTTCGATAGCTCAGCTGGTAGAGCGGAGGACTGTAGGTGGCAAGTTGGCAATCCTTAGGTCGCTGGTTCGACTCCGGCTCGAAGGAGGTCTTTTTCACACTCAAACATTTCCTAGGGTCGCTCGAGTTCGTAGTCGGCCATTTTGCAATCACGACCGCCTTTGGAGGGCAAAAGCTCATTCCCTGACCGGGAATCGAACCCGGGCCGCGGCGGTGAGAGCGCCGAATCCTAACCACTAGACCACCAGGGAAGGTCTGTTGACCCCTTCCCCTCAAGCCCGTCTGTGGGCCTCTACCAGATTTTGCAGCAAGACCACTAAGGCTTGTATTTTCCTCCGGGAGAGGAGACGTCTCTGACCCTGGATCCCAGTTCTTCCGCTGAGAAACTGTCACAGGCTCTGTTGGAATATCCGAACGACACCGCCACTTGCCATGAAAACAAAGCAACCGAGATCCCCAATATGTGAGGCCTCCATCTCGAAGGTTTTTTATAGCAGGCCCCACATCGGACCCCTTCCTGACGTTGGCTCCAGGCCTGTTAATGGCATGAGAAAAAGTAGATGTCATGACAGGCCTCTGCCCAGTCGAACACCAACAGGTCCCGTGTAAGCTCAAGGACGCTCTGATCGGTGGGCCAGTGGCGCAATGGATAACGCGTCTGACTACGGATCAGAAGATTCTAGGTTCGACTCCTGGCTGGCTCGGCCTCTTTTGCTTCGCTGTCAGCCCATAGCCGGTATTTATTATTCCGTTTTATTAGGCCATCGTTTTTGTTTGTATAAAAAAATTGACAGTCCAACAATAGGCTGCTTTGTCAGTGGGATAACGGCTACCATACAATACCATGCGTCTTTTCAATTGTATTGCATGAGTACAGTCAAAAGGACCTTGCTTTACGACCAGTTTATAGTGTCTATTATGCCATCGCAGGAATGGGAGGAAACTGAACCCCCTGGGCGTGGCAAATGAGAGCTCCCTCCGGTGAGCCTGATGAAATTGAATTCAGTAGACAATCCCTTCGGATCATTCCCATGATCTTAAAGGGGGCTGTCACACACTAAAAGCCAAAGGGCCTGTTCCAGGCGGGAGGAAGATCCCATATGGTCTAGCGGTCAGGATTCCTGGTTTTCACCCAGGCGGCCCGGGTTCGACTCCCGGTATGGGAAGTTGGCGTTTTCTTTGCTTCACTTGTCGAAACAGCCAGCACGTCTGTCCGTGCCAGTAGCCCTTTTAGCCAGCGGCGGAGCTTCAGCAACCTGATAGGTTGAGGTTCTGTCACCAACCAGTGTGCCTTCGATAGCTCAGCTGGTAGAGCGGAGGACTGTAGGTGGCAAGTTGGCAATCCTTAGGTCGCTGGTTCGACTCCGGCTCGAAGGAGCTCTTTTTCACTTGCAAACATTTCCTAGGGTCGCTCGAGTTCGAAGTCCACCATTTTGCAATCACGACCGCCTTTGGAGGGCAAAAGCTCATTCCCTGACCGGGAATCGAACCCGGGCCGCGGCGGTGAGAGCGCCGAATCCTAACCACTAGACCACCAGGGAAGGTCTGTTGACACCTTCCCCTCAAGCCCGTCTGTGGGCCTCTACCAGATTTTGCAGCAAGACCACTAAGGCTTGTATTTTCCTCCGGGAGAGGAGACGTCTCTGACCCTGGATCCCAGTTCTTCCGCTGAGAAACTGTCACAGGCTCTGTTGGAATATCCGAACGACACCGCCACTTGCCATGAAAACAAAGCAACCGAGATCCCCAATATGTGAGGCCTCCATCTCGAAGGTTTTTTATAGCAGGCCCCACATCGGACCCCTTCCTGACGTTGGCTCCAGGCCTGTTAATGGCATGAGAAAAAGTAGATGTCATGACAGGCCTCTGCCCAGTCGAACACCAACAGGTCCCGTGTAAGCTCAAGGACGCTCTGATCGGTGGGCCAGTGGCGCAATGGATAACGCGTCTGACTACGGATCAGAAGATTCTAGGTTCGACTCCTGGCTGGCTCGCTCTGCCTCTTTTGCTTCGCTGTCAGCCCATAGCCGGTATTTATTATTCCGTTTGATTAGGCCATCGTTTTTGTTTGTATAAAAAAATTGACAGTCCAACAATAGGCTGCTTTGTCAGTGGGATAACGGCTACCATACAATACCATGCGTCTTTTCAATTGTATTGCATGAGTACAGTCAAAAGGACCTTGCTTTACGACCAGTTTATAGTGTCTATTATGCCATCGCAGGAATGGGAGGAAACTGAACCCCCTGGGCGTGGCAAATGAGAGCTCCCTCCGGTGAGCCTGATGAAATTGAATTCAGTAGACAATCCCTTCGGATCATTCCCATGATCTTAAAGGGGGCTGTCACACACTAAAAGCCAAAGGGCCTGTTCCAGGCGGGAGGAAGATCCCATATGGTCTAGCGGTCAGGATTCCTGGTTTTCACCCAGGCGGCCCGGGTTCGACTCCCGGTATGGGAAGTTGGCGTTTTCTTTGCTTCACTTGTCGAAACAGCCAGCACGTCTGTCCGTGCCAGTAGCCCTTTTAGCCAGCGGCGGAGCTTCAGCAACCTGATAGGTTGAGGTTCTGTCACCAACCAGTGTGCCTTCGATAGCTCAGCTGGTAGAGCGGAGGACTGTAGGTGGCAAGTTGGCAATCCTTAGGTCGCTGGTTCGACTCCGGCTCGAAGGAGCTCTTTTTCACTTGCAAACATTTCCTAGGGTCGCTCGAGTTCGAAGTCCGCCATTTTGCAATCACGACCGCCTTTGGAGGGCAAAAGCTCATTCCCTGACCGGGAATCGAACCCGGGCCGCGGCGGTGAGAGCGCCGAATCCTAACCACTAGACCACCAGGGAAGGTCTGTTGACACCTTCCCCTCAAGCCCGTCTGTGGGCCTCTACCAGATTTTGCAGCAAGACCACCAAGGCTTGTATTTTCCTCCGGGAGAGGAGACGTCTCTGACCCTGGATCCCAGTTCTTCCGCTGAGAAACTGTCACAGGCTCTGTTGGAATATCCGAACGACACCGCCACTTGCCATGAAAACAAAGCAACCGAGATCCCCAATATGTGAGGCCTCCATCTCGAAGGTTTTTTATAGCAGGCCCCACATCGGACCCCTTCCTGACGTTGGCTCCAGGCCTGTTAATGGCATGAGAAAAAGTAGATGTCATGACAGGCCTCTGCCCAGTCGAACACCAACAGGTCCCGTGTAAGCTCAAGGACGCTCTGATCGGTGGGCCAGTGGCGCAATGGATAACGCGTCTGACTACGGATCAGAAGATTCTAGGTTCGACTCCTGGCTGGCTCGCTCTGCCTCTTTTGCTTCGCTGTCAGCCCATAGCCGGTATTTATTATTCCGTTTTATTAGGCCATCGTTTTTGTTTGTATAAAAAAATTGACAGTCCAACAATAGGCTGCTTTGTCAGTGGGATAACGGCTACCATACAATACCATGCGTCTTTTCAATTGTATTGCATGAGTACAGTCAAAAGGACCTTGCTTTACGACCAGTTTATAGTGTCTATTATGCCATCGCAGGAATGGGAGGAAACTGAACCCCCTGGGCGTGGTAAATGAGAGCTCCCTCCGGTGAGCCTGATGAAATTGAATTCAGTAGACAATCCCTTCGGATCATTCCCATGATCTTAAAGGGGGCTGTCACACACTAAAAGCCAAAGGGCCTGTTCCAGGCGGGAGGAAGATCCCATATGGTCTAGCGGTCAGGATTCCTGGTTTTCACCCAGGCGGCCCGGGTTCGACTCCCGGTATGGGAAGTTGGCGTTTTCTTTGCTTCACTTGTCGAAACAGCCAGCACGTCTGTCCGTGCCAGTAGCCCTTTTAGCCAGCGGCGGAGCTTCAGCAACCTGATAGGTTGAGGTTCTGTCACCAACCAGTGTGCCTTCGATAGCTCAGCTGGTAGAGCGGAGGACTGTAGGTGGCAAGTTGGCAATCCTTAGGTCGCTGGTTCGACTCCGGCTTGAAGGAGCTCTTTTTCACTTGCAAACATTTCCTAGGGTCGCTCGAGTTCGAAGTCCGCCATTTTGCAATCACGACCGCCTTTGGAGGGCAAAAGCTCATTCCCTGACCGGGAATCGAACCCGGGCCGCGGCGGTGAGAGCGCCGAATCCTAACCACTAGACCACCAGGGAAGGTCTGTTGACACCTTCCCCTCAAGCCCGTCTGTGGGCCTCTACCAGATTTTGCAGCAAGACCACTAAGGCTTGTATTTTCCTCCGGGAGAGGAGACGTCTCTGACCCTGGATCCCAGTTCTTTCGCTGAGAAACTGTCACAGGCTCTGTTGGAATATCCGAACGACACCGCCACTTGCCATGAAAACAAAGCAACCGAGATCCCCAATATGTGAGGCCTCCATCTCGAAGGTTTTTTATAGCAGGCCCCACATCGGACCCCTTCCTGACGTTGGCTCCAGGCCTGTTAATGGCATGAGAAAAAGTAGATGTCATGACAGGCCTCTGCCCAGTCGAACACCAACAGGTCCCGTGTAAGCTCAAGGACGCTCTGATCGGTGGGCCAGTGGCGCAATGGATAACGCGTCTGACTACGGATCAGAAGATTCTAGGTTCGACTCCTGGCTGGCTCGCTCTGCCTCTTTTGCTTCGCTGTCAGCCCATAGCCGGTATTTATTATTCCGTTTTATTAGGCCATCGTTTTTGTTTGTATAAAAAAATTGACAGTCCAACAATAGGCTGCTTTGTCAGTGGGATAACGGCTACCATACAATACCATGCGTCTTTTCAATTGTATTGCATGAGTACAGTCAAAAGGACCTTGCTTTACGACCAGTTTATAGTGTCTATTATGCCATCGCAGGAATGGGAGGAAACTGAACCCCCTGGGCGTGGCAAATGAGAGCTCCCTCCGGTGAGCCTGATGAAATTGAATTCAGTAGACAATCCCTTCGGATCATTCCCATGATCTTAAAGGGGGCTGTCACACACTAAAAGCCAAAGGGCCTGTTCCAGGCGGGAGGAAGATCCCATATGGTCTAGCGGTCAGGATTCCTGGTTTTCACCCAGGCGGCCCGGGTTCGACTCCCGGTATGGGAAGTTGGCGTTTTCTTTGCTTCACTTGTCGAAACAGCCAGCACGTCTGTCCGTGCCAGTAGCCCTTTTAGCCAGCGGCGGAGCTTCAGCAACCTGATAGGTTGAGGTTCTGTCACCAACCAGTGTGCCTTCGATAGCTCAGCTGGTAGAGCGGAGGACTGTAGGTGGCAAGTTGGCAATCCTTAGGTCGCTGGTTCGACTCCGGCTTGAAGGAGCTCTTTTTCACTTGCAAACATTTCCTAGGGTCGCTCGAGTTCGAAGTCCGCCATTTTGCAATCACGACCGCCTTTGGAGGGCAAAAGCTCATTCCCTGACCGGGAATCGAACCCGGGCCGCGGCGGTGAGAGCGCCGAATCCTAACCACTAGACCACCAGGGAAGGTCTGTTGACACCTTCCCCTCAAGCCCGTCTGTGGGCCTCTACCAGATTTTGCAGCAAGACCACTAAGGCTTGTATTTTCCTCCGGGAGAGGAGACGTCTCTGACCCTGGATCCCAGTTCTTCCGCTGAGAAACTGTCACAGGCTCTGTTGGAATATCCGAACGACACCGCCACTTGCCATGAAAACAAAGCAACCGAGATCCCCAATATGTGAGGCCTCCATCTCGAAGGTTTTTTATAGCAGGCCCCACATCGGACCCCTTCCTGACGTTGGCTCCAGGCCTGTTAATGGCATGAGAAAAAGTAGATGTCATGACAGGCCTCTGCCCAGTCGAACACCAACAGGTCCCGTGTAAGCTCAAGGACGCTCTGATCGGTGGGCCAGTGGCGCAATGGATAACGCGTCTGACTACGGATCAGAAGATTCTAGGTTCGACTCCTGGCTGGCTTGCTCTGCCTCTTTTGCTTCGCTCTCAGCCCATAGACGGTATTTATTATTCCGTTTGATTAGGCCATCGTTTTTGTTTGTATAAAAAAATTGACAGTCCAACAATAGGCTGCTTTGTCAGTGGGATAACGGCTACCATACAATACCATGCGTCTTTTCAATTGTATTGCATGAGTACAGTCAAAAGGACCTTGCTTTACGACCAGTTTATAGTGTCTATTATGCCATCGCAGGAATGGGAGGAAACTGAACCCCCTGGGCGTGGCAAATGAGAGCTCCCTCTGGTGAGCCTGATGAAATTGAATTCAGTAGACAATCCCTTCGGATCATTCCCATGATCTTAAAGGGGGCTGTCACACACTGAAAGCCAAAGGGCCTGTTCCAGGCGGGAGGAAGATCCCATATGGTCTAGCGGTCAGGATTCCTGGTTTTCACCCAGGCGGCCCGGGTTCGACTCCCGGTATGGGAAGTTGGCGTTTTCTTTGCTTCACTTATCGAAACAGCCAGCACGTCTGTCCGTGCCAGTAGCCCTTTTAGCCAGCGGCGGAGCTTCAGCAACCTGATAGGTTGAGGTTCTGTCACTAACCAGTGTGCCTTCGATAGCTCAGCTGGTAGAGCGGAGGACTGTAGGTGGCAAGTTGGCAATCCTTAGGTCGCTGGTTCGACTCCGGCTCGAAGGAGGTCTTTTTCACACTCAAACATTTCCTAGGGTCGCTCGAGTTCGTAGTCGGCCATTTTGCAATCACGACCGCCTTTGGAGGGCAAAAGCTCATTCCCTGACCGGGAATCGAACCCGGGCCGCGGCGGTGAGAGCGCCGAATCCTAACCACTAGACCACCAGGGAAGGTCTGTTGACCCCTTCCCCTCAAGCCCGTCTGTGGGCCTCTACCAGATTTTGCAGCAAGACCACTAAGGCTTGTATTTTCCTCCGGGAGAGGAGACGTCTCTGACCCTGGATCCCAGTTCTTCCGCTGAGAAACTGTCACAGGCTCTGTTGGAATATCCGAACGACACCGCCACTTGCCATGAAAACAAAGCAACCGAGATCCCCAATATGTGAGGCCTCCATCTCGAAGGTTTTTTATAGCAGGCCCCACATCGGACCCCTTCCTGACGTTGGCTCCAGGCCTGTTAATGGCATGAGAAAAAGTAGATGTCATGACAGGCCTCTGCCCAGTCGAACACCAACAGGTCCCGTGTAAGCTCAAGGACGCTCTGATCGGTGGGCCAGTGGCGCAATGGATAACGCGTCTGACTACGGATCAGAAGATTCTAGGTTCGACTCCTGGCTGGCTCGCTCTGCCTCTTTTGCTTCGCTGTCAGCCCATAGCCGGTATTTATTATTCCGTTTTATTAGGCCATCGTTTTTGTTTGTATAAAAAAATTGACAGTCCAACAATAGGCTGCTTTGTCAGTGGGATAACGGCTACCATACAATACCATGCGTCTTTTCAATTGTATTGCATGAGTACAGTCAAAAGGACCTTGCTTTACGACCAGTTTATAGTGTCTATTATGCCATCGCAGGAATGGGAGGAAACTGAACCCCCTGGGCGTGGCAAATGAGAGCTCCCTCCGGTGAGCCTGATGAAATTGAATTCAGTAGACAATCCCTTCGGATCATTCCCATGATCTTAAAGGGGGCTGTCACACACTAAAAGCCAAAGGGCCTGTTCCAGGCGGGAGGAAGATCCCATATGGTCTAGCGGTCAGGATTCCTGGTTTTCACCCAGGCGGCCCGGGTTCGACTCCCGGTATGGGAAGTTGGCGTTTTCTTTGCTTCACTTGTCGAAACAGCCAGCACGTCTGTCCGTGCCAGTAGCCCTTTTAGCCAGCGGCGGAGCTTCAGCAACCTGATAGGTTGAGGTTCTGTCACCAACCAGTGTGCCTTCGATAGCTCAGCTGGTAGAGCGGAGGACTGTAGGTGGCAAGTTGGCAATCCTTAGGTCGCTGGTTCGACTCCGGCTCGAAGGAGCTCTTTTTCACTTGCAAACATTTCCTAGGGTCGCTCGAGTTCGAAGTCCGCCATTTTGCAATCACGACCGCCTTTGGAGGGCAAAAGCTCATTCCCTGACCGGGAATCGAACCCGGGCCGCGGCGGTGAGAGCGCCGAATCCTAACCACTAGACCACCAGGGAAGGTCTGTTGACACCTTCCCCTCAAGCCCGTCTGTGGGCCTCTACCAGATTTTGCAGCAAGACCACCAAGGCTTGTATTTTCCTCCGGGAGAGGAGACGTCTCTGACCCTGGATCCCAGTTCTTCCGCTGAGAAACTGTCACAGGCTCTGTTGGAATATCCGAACGACACCGCCACTTGCCATGAAAACAAAGCAACCGAGATCCCCAATATGTGAGGCCTCCATCTCGAAGGTTTTTTATAGCAGGCCCCACATCGGACCCCTTCCTGACGTTGGCTCCAGGCCTGTTAATGGCATGAGAAAAAGTAGATGTCATGACAGGCCTCTGCCCAGTCGAACACCAACAGGTCCCGTGTAAGCTCAAGGACGCTCTGATCGGTGGGCCAGTGGCGCAATGGATAACGCGTCTGACTACGGATCAGAAGATTCTAGGTTCGACTCCTGGCTGGCTCGCTCTGCCTCTTTTGCTTCGCTGTCAGCCCATAGCCGGTATTTATTATTCCGTTTTATTAGGCCATCGTTTTTGTTTGTATAAAAAAATTGACAGTCCAACAATAGGCTGCTTTGTCAGTGGGATAACGGCTACCATACAATACCATGCGTCTTTTCAATTGTATTGCATGAGTACAGTCAAAAGGACCTTGCTTTACGACCAGTTTATAGTGTCTATTATGCCATCGCAGGAATGGGAGGAAACTGAACCCCCTGGGCGTGGCAAATGAGAGCTCCCTCCGGTGAGCCTGATGAAATTGAATTCAGTAGACAATCCCTTCGGATCATTCCCATGATCTTAAAGGGGGCTGTCACACACTAAAAGCCAAAGGGCCTGTTCCAGGCGGGAGGAAGATCCCATATGGTCTAGCGGTCAGGATTCCTGGTTTTCACCCAGGCGGCCCGGGTTCGACTCCCGGTATGGGAAGTTGGCGTTTTCTTTGCTTCACTTGTCGAAACAGCCAGCACGTCTGTCCGTGCCAGTAGCCCTTTTAGCCAGCGGCGGAGCTTCAGCAACCTGATAGGTTGAGGTTCTGTCACCAACCAGTGTGCCTTCGATAGCTCAGCTGGTAGAGCGGAGGACTGTAGGTGGCAAGTTGGCAATCCTTAGGTCGCTGGTTCGACTCCGGCTTGAAGGAGCTCTTTTTCACTTGCAAACATTTCCTAGGGTCGCTCGAGTTCGAAGTCCGCCATTTTGCAATCACGACCGCCTTTGGAGGGCAAAAGCTCATTCCCTGACCGGGAATCGAACCCGGGCCGCGGCGGTGAGAGCGCCGAATCCTAACCACTAGACCACCAGGGAAGGTCTGTTGACCCCTTCCCCTCAAGCCCGTCTGTGGGCCTCTACCAGATTTTGCAGCAAGACCACTAAGGCTTGTATTTTCCTCCGGGAGAGGAGACGTCTCTGACCCTGGATCCCAGTTCTTCCGCTGAGAAACTGTCACAGGCTCTGTTGGAATATCCGAACGACACCGCCACTTGCCATGAAAACAAAGCAACCGAGATCCCCAATATGTGAGGCCTCCATCTCGAAGGTTTTTTATAGCAGGCCCCACATCGGACCCCTTCCTGACGTTGGCTCCAGGCCTGTTAATGGCATGAGAAAAAGTAGATGTCATGACAGGCCTCTGCCCAGTCGAACACCAACAGGTCCCGTGTAAGCTCAAGGACGCTCTGATCGGTGGGCCAGTGGCGCAATGGATAACGCGTCTGACTACGGATCAGAAGATTCTAGGTTCGACTCCTGGCTGGCTTGCTCTGCCTCTTTTGCTTCGCTGTCAGCCCATAGCCGGTATTTATTATTCCGTTTGATTAGGCCATCGTTTTTGTTTGTATAAAAAAATTGACAGTCCAACAATAGGCTGCTTTGTCAGTGGGATAACGGCTACCATGCAATACCATGCGTCTTTTCAATTGTATTGCATGAGTACAGTCAAAAGGACCTTGCTTTACGACCAGTTTATAGTGTCTATTATGCCATCGCAGGAATGGGAGGAAACTGAACCCCCTGGGCGTGGCAAATGAGAGCTCCCTCTGGTGAGCCTGATGAAATTGAATTCAGTAGACAATCCCTTCGGATCATTCCCATGATCTTAAAGGGGGCTGTCACACACTGAAAGCCAAAGGGCCTGTTCCAGGCGGGAGGAAGATCCCATATGGTCTAGCGGTCAGGATTCCTGGTTTTCACCCAGGCGGCCCGGGTTCGACTCCCGGTATGGGAAGTTGGCGTTTTCTTTGCTTCACTTATCGAAACAGCCAGCACGTCTGTCCGTGCCAGTAGCCCTTTTAGCCAGCGGCGGAGCTTCAGCAACCTGATAGGTTGAGGTTCTGTCACTAACCAGTGTGCCTTCGATAGCTCAGCTGGTAGAGCGGAGGACTGTAGGTGGCAAGTTGGCAATCCTTAGGTCGCTGGTTCGACTCCGGCTCGAAGGAGGTCTTTTTCACACTCAAACATTTCCTAGGGTCGCTCGAGTTCGTAGTCGGCCATTTTGCAATCACGACCGCCTTTGGAGGGCAAAAGCTCATTCCCTGACCGGGAATCGAACCCGGGCCGCGGCGGTGAGAGCGCCGAATCCTAACCACTAGACCACCAGGGAAGGTCTGTTGACCCCTTCCCCTCAAGCCCGTCTGTGGGCCTCTACCAGATTTTGCAGCAGGACCACTAAGGCTTGTATTTTCCTCCGGGAGAGGAGACGTCTCTGACCCTGGATCCCAGTTCTTCCGCTGAGAAACTGTCACAGGCTCTGTTGGAATATCCGAACGACACCGCCACTTGCCATGAAAACAAAGCAACCGAGATCCCCAATATGTGAGGCCTCCATCTCGAAGGTTTTTTATAGCAGGCCCCACATCGGACCCCTTCCTGACGTTGGCTCCAGGCCTGTTAATGGCATGAGAAAAAGTAGATGTCATGACAGGCCTCTGCCCAGTCGAACACCAACAGGTCCCGTGTAAGCTCAAGGACGCTCTGATCGGTGGGCCAGTGGCGCAATGGATAACGCGTCTGACTACGGATCAGAAGATTCTAGGTTCGACTCCTGGCTGGCTCGCTCTGCCTCTTTTGCTTCGCTGTCAGCCCATAGCCGGTATTTATTATTCCGTTTTATTAGGCCATCGTTTTTGTTTGTATAAAAAAATTGACAGTCCAACAATAGGCTGCTTTGTCAGTGGGATAACGGCTACCATACAATACCATGCGTCTTTTCAATTGTATTGCATGAGTACAGTCAAAAGGACCTTGCTTTACGACCAGTTTATAGTGTCTATTATGCCATCGCAGGAATGGGAGGAAACTGAACCCCCTGGGCGTGGCAAATGAGAGCTCCCTCCGGTGAGCCTGATGAAATTGAATTCAGTAGACAATCCCTTCGGATCATTCCCATGATCTTAAAGGGGGCTGTCACACACTAAAAGCCAAAGGGCCTGTTCCAGGCGGGAGGAAGATCCCATATGGTCTAGCGGTCAGGATTCCTGGTTTTCACCCAGGCGGCCCGGGTTCGACTCCCGGTATGGGAAGTTGGCGTTTTCTTTGCTTCACTTGTCGAAACAGCCAGCACGTCTGTCCGTGCCAGTAGCCCTTTTAGCCAGCGGCGGAGCTTCAGCAACCTGATAGGTTGAGGTTCTGTCACCAACCAGTGTGCCTTCGATAGCTCAGCTGGTAGAGCGGAGGACTGTAGGTGGCAAGTTGGCAATCCTTAGGTCGCTGGTTCGACTCCGGCTCGAAGGAGCTCTTTTTCACTTGCAAACATTTCCTAGGGTCGCTCGAGTTCGAAGTCCGCCATTTTGCAATCACGACCGCCTTTGGAGGGCAAAAGCTCATTCCCTGACCGGGAATCGAACCCGGGCCGCGGCGGTGAGAGCGCCGAATCCTAACCACTAGACCACCAGGGAAGGTCTGTTGACCCCTTCCCCTCAAGCCCTCTGTGGGCCTCTACCAGATTTTGCAGCAAGACCACTAAGGCTTGTATTTTCCTCCGGGAGAGGAGACGTCTCTGACCCTGGATCCCAGTTCTTCCGCTGAGAAACTGTCACAGGCTCTGTTGGAATATCCGAACGACACCGCCACTTGCCATGAAAACAAAGCAACCGAGATCCCCAATATGTGAGGCCTCCATCTCGAAGGTTTTTTATAGCAGGCCCCACATCGGACCCCTTCCTGACGTTGGCTCCAGGCCTGTTAATGGCATGAGAAAAAGTAGATGTCATGACAGGCCTCTGCCCAGTCGAACACCAACAGGTCCCGTGTAAGCTCAAGGACGCTGTGATCGGTGGGCCAGTGGCGCAATGGATAACGCGTCTGACTACGGATCAGAAGATTCTAGGTTCGACTCCTGGCTGGCTCGCTCTGCCTCTTTTGCTTCGCTGTCAGCCCATAGCCGGTATTTATTATTCCGTTTTATTAGGCCATCGTTTTTGTTTGTATAAAAAAATTGACAGTCCAACAATAGGCTGCTTTGTCAGTGGGATAACGGCTACCATACAATACCATGCGTCTTTTCAATTGTATTGCATGAGTACAGTCAAAAGGACCTTGCTTTACGACCAGTTTATAGTGTCTTATTATGCCATCGCAGGAATGGGAGGAAACTGAACCCCCTGGGCGTGGCAAATGAGAGCTCCCTCCGGTGAGCCTGATGAAATTGAATTCAGTAGACAATCCCTTCGGATCATTCCCATGATCTTAAAGGGGGCTGTCACACACTAAAAGCCAAAGGGCCTGTTCCAGGGGGGAGGAAGATCCCATATGGTCTAGCGGTCAGGATTCCTGGTTTTCACCCAGGCGGCCCGGGTTCGACTCCCGGTATGGGAAGTTGGCGTTTTCTTTGCTTCACTTGTCGAAACAGCCAGCACGTCTGTCCGTGCCAGTAGCCCTTTTAGCCAGCGTCGGAGCTTCAGCAACCTGATAGGTTGAGGTTCTGTCACCAACCAGTGTGCCTTCGATAGCTCAGCTGGTAGAGCGGAGGACTGTAGGTGACAAGTTGGCAATCCTTAGGTCGCTGGTTCGACTCCGGCTCGAAGGAGGTCTTTTTCACACGCAAACATTTCCTAGGGTCGCTCGAGTTCGATGTCCGCCATTTTGCAATCACGACCGCCTTTGGAGGGCAAAAGCTCATTCCCTGACCGGGAATCGAACCCGGGCCGCGGCGGTGAGAGCGCCGAATCCTAACCACTAGACCACCAGGGAAGGTCTGTTGACACCTTCCCCTCAAGCCCGTCTGTGGGCCTCTACCAGATTTTGCAGCAAGACCACCAAGGCTTGTATTTTCCTCCGGGAGAGGAGACGTCTCTGACCCTGGATCCCAGTTCTTCCGCTGAGAAACTGTCACAGGCTCTGTTGGAATATCCGAACGACACCGCCACTTGCCATGAAAACAAAGCAACCGAGATCCCCAATATGTGAGGCCTCCATCTCGAAGGTTTTTTATAGCAGGCCCCACATCGGACCCCTTCCTGACGTTGGCTCCAGGCCTGTTAATGGCATGAGAAAAAGTAGATGTCATGACAGGCCTCTGCCCAGTCGAACACCAACAGGTCCCGTGTAAGCTCAAGGACGCTCTGATCGGTGGGCCAGTGGCGCAATGGATAACGCGTCTGACTACGGATCAGAAGATTCTAGGTTCGACTCCTGGCTGGCTCGCTCTGCCTCTTTTGCTTCGCTGTCAGCCCATAGCCGGTATTTATTATTCCGTTTTATTAGGCCATCGTTTTTGTTTGTATAAAAAAATTGACAGTCCAACAATAGGCTGCTTTGTCAGTGGGATAACGGCTACCATACAATACCATGCGTCTTTTCAATTGTATTGCATGAGTACAGTCAAAAGGACCTTGCTTTACGACCAGTTTATAGTGTCTATTATGCCATCGCAGGAATGGGAGGAAACTGAACCCCCTGGGCGTGGCAAATGAGAGCTCCCTCTGGTGAGCCTGATGAAATTGAATTCAGTAGACAATCCCTTCGGATCATTCCCATGATCTTAAAGGGGGCTGTCACACACTAAAAGCCAAAGGGCCTGTTCCAGGCGGGAGGAAGATCCCATATGGTCTAGCGGTCAGGATTCCTGGTTTTCACCCAGCGGCGGAGCTTCAGCAACCTGATAGGTTGAGGTTCTGTCACCAACAAGTGTGCCTTCGATAGCTCAGCTGGTAGAGCGGAGGACTGTAGGTGGCAAGTTGGCAATCCTTAGGTCGCTGGTTCGACTCCGGCTCGAAGGAGCTCTTTTTCACTTGCAAACATTTCCTAGGGTCGCTCGAGTTCGAAGTCCGCCATTTTGCAATCACGACCGCCTTTGGAGGGCAAAAGCTCATTCCCTGACCGGGAATCGAACCCGGGCCGCGGCGGTGAGAGCGCCGAATCCTAACCACTAGACCACCAGGGAAGGTCTGTTGACACCTTCCCCTCAAGCCCGTCTGTGGGCCTCTACCAGATTTTGCAGCAAGACCACCAAGGCTTGTATTTTCCTCCGGGAGAGGAGACGTCTCTGACCCTGGATCCCAGTTCTTCCGCTGAGAAACTGTCACAGGCTCTGTTGGAATATCCGAACGACACCGCCACTTGCCATGAAAACAAAGCAACCGAGATCCCCAATATGTGAGGCCTCCATCTCGAAGGTTTTTTATAGCAGGCCCCACATCGGACCCCTTCCTGACGTTGGCTCCAGGCCTGTTAATGGCATGAGAAAAAGTAGATGTCATGACAGGCCTCTGCCCAGTCGAACACCAACAGGTCCCGTGTAAGCTCAAGGACACTCTGATCGGTGGGCCAGTGGCGCAATGGATAACGCGTCTGACTACGGATCAGAAGATTCTAGGTTCGACTCCTGGCTGGCTCGCTCTGCCTCTTTTGCTTCGCTGTCAGCCCATAGCCGGTATTTATTATTCCGTTTTATTAGGCCATCGTTTTTGTTTGTATAAAAAAATTGACAGTCCAACAATAGGCTGCTTTGTCAGTGGGATAACGGCTACCATACAATACCATGCGTCTTTTCAATTGTATTGCATGAGTACAGTCAAAAGGACCTTGCTTTACGACCAGTTTATAGTGTCTATTATGCCTGAACTGTCTATTATGCCTAACTGAACCCCCTGGGCGTGGCAAATGAGAGCTCCCTCCGGTGAGCCTGATGAAATTGAATTCAGTAGACAATCCCTTCGGATCATTCCCATGATCTTAAAGGGGGCTGTCACACACTAAAAGCCAAAGGGCCTGTTCCAGGCGGGAGGAAGATCCCATATGGTCTAGCGGTCAGGATTCCTGGTTTTCACCCAGGCGGCCCGGGTTAGACTCCCGGTATGGGAAGTTGGCGTTTTCTTTGCTTCACTTATCGAAACAGCCAGCACGTCTGTCCGTGCCAGAAGCCCTTTTAGCCAGCGGCGGAGCTTCAGCAACCTGATAGGTTGAGGTTCTGTCACCAACCAGTGTGCCTTCGATAGCTCAGCTGGTAGAGCGGAGGACTGTAGGTGGCAAGTTGGCAATCCTTAGGTCGCTGGTTCGACTCCGGCTCGAAGGAGGTCTTTTTCACACTCAAACATTTCCTAGGGTCGCTCGAGTTCGTAGTCGGCCATTTTGCAATCACGACCGCCTTTGGAGGGCAAAAGCTCATTCCCTGACCGGGAATCGAACCCGGGCCGCGGCAGTGAGAGCGCCGAATCCTAACCACTAGACCACCAGGGAAGGTCTGTTGACCCCTTCCCCTCAAGCCCGTCTGTGGGCCTCTACCAGATTTTGCAGCAAGACCACTAAGGCTTGTATTTTCCTCCGGGAGAGGAGACGTCTCTGACCCTGGATCCCAGTTCTTCCGCTGAGAAACTGTCACAGGCTCTGTTGGAATATCCGAACGACACCGCCACTTGCCATGAAAACAAAGCAACCGAGATCCCCAATATGTGAGGCCTCCATCTCGAAGGTTTTTTATAGCAGGCCCCACATCGGACCCCTTCCTGACGTTGGCTCCAGGCCTGTTAATGGCATGAGAAAAAGTAGATGTCATGACAGGCCTCTGCCCAGTCGAACACCAACAGGTCCCGTGTAAGCTCAAGGACGCTCTGATCGGTGGGCCAGTGGCGCAATGGATAACGCGTCTGACTACGGATCAGAAGATTCTAGGTTCGACTCCTGGCTGGCTCGCTCTGCCTCTTTTGCTTCGCTGTCAGCCCATAGCCGGTATTTATTATTCCGTTTTATTAGGCCATCGTTTTTGTTTGTATAAAAAAATTGACAGTCCAACAATAGGCTGCTTTGTCAGTGGGATAACGGCTACCATACAATACCATGCGTCTTTTCAATTGTATTGCATGAGTACAGTCAAAAGGACCTTGCTTTACGACCAGTTTATAGTGTCTATTATGCCATCGCAGGAATGGGAGGAAACTGAACCCCCTGGGCGTGGCAAATGAGAGCTCCCTCTGGTGAGCCTGATGAAATTGAATTCAGTAGACAATCCCTTCGGATCATTCCCATGATCTTAAAGGGGGCTGTCACACACTGAAAGCCAAAGGGCCTGTTCCAGGCGGGAGGAAGATCCCATATGGTCTAGCGGTCAGGATTCCTGGTTTTCACCCAGGCGGCCCGGGTTCGACTCCCGGTATGGGAAGTTGGCGTTTTCTTTGCTTCACTTATCGAAACAGCCAGCACGTCTGTCCGTGCCAGTAGCCCTTTTAGCCAGCGGCGGAGCTTCAGCAACCTGATAGGTTGAGGTTCTGTCACTAACAAGTGTGCCTTCGATAGCTCAGCTGGTAGAGCGGAGGACTGTAGGTGGCAAGTTGGCAATCCTTAGGTCGCTGGTTCGACTCCGGCTCGAAGGAGGTCTTTTTCACACTCAAACATTTCCTAGGGTCGCTCGAGTTCGTAGTCGGCCATTTTGCAATCACGACCGCCTTTGGAGGGCAAAAGCTCATTCCCTGACCGGGAATCGAACCCGGGCCGCGGCGGTGAGAGCGCCGAATCCTAACCACTAGACCACCAGGGAAGGTCTGTTGACCCCTTCCCCTCAAGCCCGTCTGTGGGCCTCTACCAGATTTTGCAGCAAGACCACTAAGGCTTGTATTTTCCTCCGGGAGAGGAGACGTCTCTGACCCTGGATCCCAGTTCTTCCGCTGAGAAACTGTCACAGGCTCTGTTGGAATATCCGAACGACACCGCCACTTGCCATGAAAACAAAGCAACCGAGATCCCCAATATGTGAGGCCTCCATCTCGAAGGTTTTTTATAGCAGGCCCCACATCGGACCCCTTCCTGACGTTGGCTCCAGGCCTGTTAATGGCATGAGAAAAAGTAGATGTCATGACAGGCCTCTGCCCAGTCGAACACCAACAGGTCCCGTGTAAGCTCAAGGACGCTCTGATCGGTGGGCCAGTGGCGCAATGGATAACGCGTCTGACTACGGATCAGAAGATTCTAGGTTCGACTCCTGGCTGGCTCGCTCTGCCTCTTTTGCTTCGCTGTCAGCCCATAGCCGGTATTTATTATTCCGTTTTATTAGGCCATCGTTTTTGTTTGTATAAAAAAATTGACAGTCCAACAATAGGCTGCTTTGTCAGTGGGATAACGGCTACCATACAATACCATGCGTCTTTTCAATTGTATTGCATGAGTACAGTCAAAAGGACCTTGCTTTACGACCAGTTTATAGTGTCTATTATGCCATCGCAGGAATGGGAGGAAACTGAACCCCCTGGGCGTGGCAAATGAGAGCTCCCTCCGGTGAGCCTGATGAAATTGAATTCAGTAGACAATCCCTTCGGATCATTCCCATGATCTTAAAGGGGGCTGTCACACACTAAAAGCCAAAGGGCCTGTTCCAGGCGGGAGGAAGATCCCATATGGTCTAGCGGTCAGGATTCCTGGTTTTCACCCAGGCGGCCCGGGTTCGACTCCCGGTATGGGAAGTTGGCGTTTTCTTTGCTTCACTTGTCGAAACAGCCAGCACGTCTGTCCGTGCCAGTAGCCCTTTTAGCCAGCGGCGGAGCTTCAGCAACCTGATAGGTTGAGGTTCTGTCACCAACCAGTGTGCCTTCGATAGCTCAGCTGGTAGAGCGGAGGACTGTAGGTGGCAAGTTGGCAATCCTTAGGTCGCTGGTTCGACTCCGGCTCGAAGGAGCTCTTTTTCACTTGCAAACATTTCCTAGGGTCGCTCGAGTTCGAAGTCCGCCATTTTGCAATCACGACCGCCTTTGGGGGGCAAAAGCTCATTCCCTGACCGGGAATCGAACCCGGGCCGCGGCGGTGAGAGCGCCGAATCCTAACCACTAGACCACCAGGGAAGGTCTGTTGACACCTTCCCCTCAAGCCCGTCTGTGGGCCTCTACCAGATTTTGCAGCAAGACCACCAAGGCTTGTATTTTCCTCCGGGAGAGGAGACGTCTCTGACCCTGGATCCCAGTTCTTCCGCTGAGAAACTGTCACAGGCTCTGTTGGAATATCCGAACGACACCGCCACTTGCCATGAAAACAAAGCAACCGAGATCCCCAATATGTGAGGCCTCCATCTCGAAGGTTTTTTATAGCAGGCCCCACATCGGACCCCTTCCTGACGTTGGCTCCAGGCCTGTTAATGGCATGAGAAAAAGTAGATGTCATGACAGGCCTCTGCCCAGTCGAACACCAACAGGTCCCGTGTAAGCTCAAGGACGCTCTGATCGGTGGGCCAGTGGCGCAATGGATAACGCGTCTGACTACGGATCAGAAGATTCTAGGTTCGACTCCTGGCTGGCTCGCTCTGCCTCTTTTGCTTCGCTGTCAGCCCATAGCCGGTATTTATTATTCCGTTTTATTAGGCCATCGTTTTTGTTTGTATAAAAAAATTGACAGTCCAACAATAGGCTGCTTTGTCAGTGGGATAACGGCTACCATACAATACCATGCGTCTTTTCAATTGTATTGCATGAGTACAGTCAAAAGGACCTTGCTTTACGACCAGTTTATAGTGTCTATTATGCCATCGCAGGAATGGGAGGAAACTGAACCCGCTGGGCGTGGCAAATGAGAGCTCCCTCCGGTGAGCCTGATGAAATTGAATTCAGTAGACAATCCCTTCGGATCATTCCCATGATCTTAAAGGGGGCTGTCACACACTAAAAGCCAAAGGGCCTGTTCCAGGCGGGAGGAAGATCCCATATGGTCTAGCGGTCAGGATTCCTGGTTTTCACCCAGGCGGCCCGGGTTCGACTCCCGGTATGGGAAGTTGGCGTTTTCTTTGCTTCACTTGTCGAAACAGCCAGCACGTCTGTCCGTGCCAGTAGCCCTTTTAGCCAGCGGCGGAGCTTCAGCAACCTGATAGGTTGAGGTTCTGTCACCAACCAGTGTGCCTTCGATAGCTCAGCTGGTAGAGCGGAGGACTGTAGGTGGCAAGTTGGCAATCCTTAGGTCGCTGGTTCGACTCCGGCTCGAAGGAGCTCTTTTTCACTTGCAAACATTTCCTAGGGTCGCTCGAGTTCGAAGTCCGCCATTTTGCAATCACGACCGCCTTTGGAGGGCAAAAGCTCATTCCCTGACCGGGAATCGAACCCGGGCCGCGGCGGTGAGAGCGCCGAATCCTAACCACTAGACCACCAGGGAAGGTCTGTTGACACCTTCCCCTCAAGCCCGTCTGTGGGCCTCTACCAGATTTTGCAGCAAGACCACCAAGGCTTGTATTTTCCTCCGGGAGAGGAGACGTCTCTGACCCTGGATCCCAGTTCTTCCGCTGAGAAACTGTCACAGGCTCTGTTGGAATATCCGAACGACACCGCCACTTGCCATGAAAACAAAGCAACCGAGATCCCCAATATGTGAGGCCTCCATCTCGAAGGTTTTTTATAGCAGGCCCCACATCGGACCCCTTCCTGACGTTGGCTCCAGGCCTGTTAATGGCATGAGAAAAAGTAGATGTCATGACAGGCCTCTGCCCAGTCGAACACCAACAGGTCCCGTGTAAGCTCAAGGACGCTCTGATCGGTGGGCCAGTGGCGCAATGGATAACGCGTCTGACTACGGATCAGAAGATTCTAGGTTCGACTCCTGGCTGGCTCGCTCTGCCTCTTTTGCTTCGCTGTCAGCCCATAGCCGGTATTTATTATTCCGTTTTATTAGGCCATCGTTTTTGTTTGTATAAAAAAATTGACAGTCCAACAATAGGCTGCTTTGTCAGTGGGATAACGGCTACCATACAATACCATGCGTCTTTTCAATTGTATTGCATGAGTACAGTCAAAAGGACCTTGCTTTACGACCAGTTTATAGTGTCTATTATGCCTGAACTGTCTATTATGCCTAACTGAACCCCCTGGGCGTGGCAAATGAGAGCTCCCTCCGGTGAGCCTGATGAAATTGAATTCAGTAGACAATCCCTTCGGATCATTCCCATGATCTTAAAGGGGGCTGTCACACACTAAAAGCCAAAGGGCCTGTTCCAGGCGGGAGGAAGATCCCATATGGTCTAGCGGTCAGGATTCCTGGTTTTCACCCAGGCGGCCCGGGTTCGACTCCCGGTATGGGAAGTTGGCGTTTTCTTTGCTTCACTTGTCGAAACAGCCAGCACGTCTGTCCGTGCCAGTAGCCCTTTTAGCCAGCGGCGGAGCTTCAGCAACCTGATAGGTTGAGGTTCTGTCACCAACCAGTGTGCCTTCGATAGCTCAGCTGGTAGAGCGGAGGACTGTAGGTGGCAAGTTGGCAATCCTTAGGTCGCTGGTTCGACTCCGGCTCGAAGGAGCTCTTTTTCACTTGCAAACATTTCCTAGGGTCGCTCGAGTTCGAAGTCCGCCATTTTGCAATCACGACCGCCTTTGGAGGGCAAAAGCTCATTCCCTGACCGGGAATCGAACCCGGGCCTCGGCGGTGAGAGCGCCGAATCCTAACCACTAGACCACCAGGGAAGGTCTGTTGACACCTTCCCCTCAAGCCCGTCTGTGGGCCTCTACCAGATTTTGCAGCAAGACCACTAAGGCTTGTATTTTCCTCCGGGAGAGGAGACGTCTCTGACCCTGGATCCCAGTTCTTCCGCTGAGAAACTGTCACAGGCTCTGTTGGAATATCCGAACGACACCGCCACTTGCCATGAAAACAAAGCAACCGAGATCCCCAATATGTGAGGCCTCCATCTCGAAGGTTTTTTATAGCAGGCCCCACATCGGACCCCTTCCTGACGTTGGCTCCAGGCCTGTTAATGGCATGAGAAAAAGTAGATGTCATGACAGGCCTCTGCCCAGTCGAACACCAACAGGTCCCGTGTAAGCTCAAGGACGCTCTGATCGGTGGGCCAGTGGCGCAATGGATAACGCGTCTGACTACGGATCAGAAGATTCTAGGTTCGACTCCTGGCTGGCTCGCTCTGCCTCTTTTGCTTCGCTGTCAGCCCATAGCCGGTATTTATTATTCCGTTTGATTAGGCCATCGTTTTTGTTTGTATAAAAAAATTGACAGTCCAACAATAGGCTGCTTTGTCAGTGGGATAACGGCTACCATACAATACCATGCGTCTTTTCAATTGTATTGCATGAGTACAGTCAAAAGGACCTTGCTTTACGACCAGTTTATAGTGTCTATTATGCCATCGCAGGAATGGGAGGAAACTGAACCCCCTGGGCGTGGCAAATGAGAGCTCCCTCCGGTGAGCCTGATGAAATTGAATTCAGTAGACAATCCCTTCGGATCATTCCCATGATCTTAAAGGGGGCTGTCACACACTAAAAGCCAAAGGGCCTGTTCCAGGCGGGAGGAAGATCCCATATGGTCTAGCGGTCAGGATTCCTGGTTTTCACCCAGGCGGCCCGGGTTCGACTCCCGGTATGGGAAGTTGGCGTTTTCTTTGCTTCACTTGTCGAAACAGCCAGCACGTCTGTCCGTGCCAGTAGCCCTTTTAGCCAGCGGCGGAGCTTCAGCAACCTGATAGGTTGAGGTTCTGTCACCAACCATTGTGCCTTCGATAGCTCAGCTGGTAGAGCGGAGGACTGTAGGTGGCAAGTTGGCAATCCTTAGGTCGCTGGTTCGACTCCGGCTCGAAGGAGCTCTTTTTCACTTGCAAACATTTCCTAGGGTCGCTCGAGTTCGAAGTCCGCCATTTTGCAATCACGACCGCCTTTGGAGGGCAAAAGCTCATTCCCTGACCGGGAATCGAACCCGGGCCGCGGCGGTGAGAGCGCCGAATCCTAACCACTAGACCACCAGGGAAGGTCTGTTGACACCTTCCCCTCAAGCCCGTCTGTGGGCCTCTACCAGATTTTGCAGCAAGACCACCAAGGCTTGTATTTTCCTCCGGGAGAGGAGACGTCTCTGACCCTGGATCCCAGTTCTTCCGCTGAGAAACTGTCACAGGCTCTGTTGGAATATCCGAACGACACCGCCACTTGCCATGAAAACAAAGCAACCGAGATCCCCAATATGTGAGGCCTCCATCTCGAAGGTTTTTTATAGCAGGCCCCACATCGGACCCCTTCCTGACGTTGGCTCCAGGCCTGTTAATGGCATGAGAAAAAGTAGATGTCATGACAGGCCTCTGCCCAGTCGAACACCAACAGGTCCCGTGTAAGCTCAAGGACGCTCTGATCGGTGGGCCAGTGGCGCAATGGATAACGCGTCTGACTACGGATCAGAAGATTCTAGGTTCGACTCCTGGCTGGCTCGCTCTGCCTCTTTTGCTTCGCTGTCAGCCCATAGCCGGTATTTATTATTCCGTTTTATTAGGCCATCGTTTTTGTTTGTATAAAAAAATTGACAGTCCAACAATAGGCTGCTTTGTCAGTGGGATAACGGCTACCATACAATACCATGCGTCTTTTCAATTGTATTGCATGAGTACAGTCAAAAGGACCTTGCTTTACGACCAGTTTATAGTGTCTATTATGCCTGAACTGTCTATTATGCCTAACTGAACCCCCTGGGCGTGGCAAATGAGAGCTCCCTCCGGTGAGCCTGATGAAATTGAATTCAGTAGACAATCCCTTCGGATCATTCCCATGATCTTAAAGGGGGCTGTCACACACTAAAAGCCAAAGGGCCTGTTCCAGGCGGGAGGAAGATCCCATATGGTCTAGCGGTCAGGATTCCTGGTTTTCACCCAGGCGGCCCGGGTTCGACTCCCGGTATGGGAAGTTGGCGTTTTCTTTGCTTCACTTGTCGAAACAGCCAGCACGTCTGTCCGTGCCAGTAGCCCTTTTAGCCAGCGGCGGAGCTTCAGCAACCTGATAGGTTGAGGTTCTGTCACCAACCAGTGTGCCTTCGATAGCTCAGCTGGTAGAGCGGAGGACTGTAGGTGGCAAGTTGGCAATCCTTAGGTCGCTGGTTCGACTCCGGCTCGAAGGAGCTCTTTTTCACTTGCAAACATTTCCTAGGGTCGCTCGAGTTCGAAGTCCGCCATTTTGCAATCACGACCGCCTTTGGAGGGCAAAAGCTCATTCCCTGACCGGGAATCGAACCCGGGCCTCGGCGGTGAGAGCGCCGAATCCTAACCACTAGACCACCAGGGAAGGTCTGTTGACACCTTCCCCTCAAGCCCGTCTGTGGGCCTCTACCAGATTTTGCAGCAAGACCACTAAGGCTTGTATTTTCCTCCGGGAGAGGAGACGTCTCTGACCCTGGATCCCAGTTCTTCCGCTGAGAAACTGTCACAGGCTCTGTTGGAATATCCGAACGACACCGCCACTTGCCATGAAAACAAAGCAACCGAGATCCCCAATATGTGAGGCCTCCATCTCGAAGGTTTTTTATAGCAGGCCCCACATCGGACCCCTTCCTGACGTTGGCTCCAGGCCTGTTAATGGCATGAGAAAAAGTAGATGTCATGACAGGCCTCTGCCCAGTCGAACACCAACAGGTCCCGTGTAAGCTCAAGGACGCTCTGATCGGTGGGCCAGTGGCGCAATGGATAACGCGTCTGACTACGGATCAGAAGATTCTAGGTTCGACTCCTGGCTGGCTCGCTCTGCCTCTTTTGCTTCGCTGTCAGCCCATAGCCGGTATTTATTATTCCGTTTGATTAGGCCATCGTTTTTGTTTGTATAAAAAAATTGACAGTCCAACAATAGGCTGCTTTGTCAGTGGGATAACGGCTACCATACAATACCATGCGTCTTTTCAATTGTATTGCATGAGTACAGTCAAAAGGACCTTGCTTTACGACCAGTTTATAGTGTCTATTATGCCATCGCAGGAATGGGAGGAAACTGAACCCCCTGGGCGTGGCAAATGAGAGCTCCCTCCGGGGAGCCTGATGAAATTGAATTCAGTAGACAATCCCTTCGGATCATTCCCATGATCTTAAAGGGGGCTGTCACACACTAAAAGCCAAAGGGCCTGTTCCAGGCGGGAGGAAGATCCCATATGGTCTAGCGGTCAGGATTCCTGGTTTTCACCCAGGCGGCCCGGGTTCGACTCCCGGTATGGGAAGTTGGCGTTTTCTTTGCTTCACTTGTCGAAACAGCCAGCACGTCTGTCCGTGCCAGTAGCCCTTTTAGCCAGCGGCGGAGCTTCAGCAACCTGATAGGTTGAGGTTCTGTCACCAACCAGTGTGCCTTCGATAGCTCAGCTGGTAGAGCGGAGGACTGTAGGTGGCAAGTTGGCAATCCTTAGGTCGCTGGTTCGACTCCGGCTCGAAGGAGCTCTTTTTCACTTGCAAACATTTCCTAGGGTCGCTCGAGTTCGAAGTCCGCCATTTTGCAATCACGACCGCCTTTGGAGGGCAAAAGCTCATTCCCTGACCGGGAATCGAACCCGGGCCGCGGCGGTGAGAGCGCCGAATCCTAACCACTAGACCACCAGGGAAGGTCTGTTGACACCTTCCCCTCAAGCCCGTCTGTGGGCCTCTACCAGATTTTGCAGCAAGACCACTAAGGCTTGTATTTTCCTCCGGGAGAGGAGACGTCTCTGACCCTGGATCCCAGTTCTTCCGCTGAGAAACTGTCACAGGCTCTGTTGGAATATCCGAACGACACCGCCACTTGCCATGAAAACAAAGCAACCGAGATCCCCAATATGTGAGGCCTCCATCTCGAAGGTTTTTTATAGCAGGCCCCACATCGGACCCCTTCCTGACGTTGGCTCCAGGCCTGTTAATGGCATGAGAAAAAGTAGATGTCATGACAGGCCTCTGCCCAGTCGAACACCAACAGGTCCCGTGTAAGCTCAAGGACGCTCTGATCGGTGGGCCAGTGGCGCAATGGATAACGCGTCTGACTACGGATCAGAAGATTCTAGGTTCGACTCCTGGCTGGCTCGCTCTGCCTCTTTTGCTTCGCTGTCAGCCCATAGCCGGTATTTATTATTCCGTTTGATTAGGCCATCGTTTTTGTTTGTATAAAAAAATTGACAGTCCAACAATAGGCTGCTTTGTCAGTGGGATAACGGCTACCATACAATACCATGCGTCTTTTCAATTGTATTGCATGAGTACAGTCAAAAGGACCTTGCTTTACGACCAGTTTATAGTGTCTATTATGCCATCGCAGGAATGGGAGGAAACTGAACCCCCTGGGCGTGGCAAATGAGAGCTCCCTCTGGTGAGCCTGATGAAATTGAATTCAGTAGACAATCCCTTCGGATCATTCCCATGATCTTAAAGGGGGCTGTCACACACTGAAAGCCAAAGGGCCTGTTCCAGGCGGGAGGAAGATCCCATATGGTCTAGCGGTCAGGATTCCTGGTTTTCACCCAGGCGGCCCGGGTTCGACTCCCGGTATGGGAAGTTGGCGTTTTCTTTGCTTCACTTATCGAAACAGCCAGCACGTCTGTCCGTGCCAGTAGCCCTTTTAGCCAGCGGCGGAGCTTCAGCAACCTGATAGGTTGAGGTTCTGTCACCAACCAGTGTGCCTTCGATAGCTCAGCTGGTAGAGCGGAGGACTGTAGGTGGCAAGTTGGCAATCCTTAGGTCGCTGGTTCGACTCCGGCTCGAAGGAGGTCTTTTTCACACTCAAACATTTCCTAGGGTCGCTCGAGTTCGTAGGCGGCCATTTTGCAATCACGACCGCCTTTGGAGGGCAAAAGCTCATTCCCTGACCGGGAATCGAACCCGGGCCGCGGCGGTGAGAGCGCCGAATCCTAACCACTAGACCACCAGGGAAGGTCTGTTGACCCCTTCCCCTCAAGCCCGTCTGTGGGCCTCTACCAGATTTTGCAGCAAGACCACTAAGGCTTGTATTTTCCTCCGGGAGAGGAGACGTCTCTGACCCTGGATCCCAGTTCTTCCGCTGAGAAACTGTCACAGGCTCTGTTGGAATATCCGAACGACACCGCCACTTGCCATGAAAACAAAGCAACCGAGATCCCCAATATGTGAGGCCTCCATCTCGAAGGTTTTTTATAGCAGGCCCCACATCGGACCCCTTCCTGACGTTGGCTCCAGGCCTGTTAATGGCATGAGAAAAAGTAGATGTCATGACAGGCCTCTGCCCAGTCGAACACCAACAGGTCCCGTGTAAGCTCAAGGACGCTCTGATCGGTGGGCCAGTGGCGCAATGGATAACGCGTCTGACTACGGATCAGAAGATTCTAGGTTCGACTCCTGGCTGGCTCGCTCTGCCTCTTTTGCTTCGCTGTCAGCCCATAGCCGGTATTTATTATTCCGTTTTATTAGGCCATCGTTTTTGTTTGTATAAAAAAATTGACAGTCCAACAATAGGCTGCTTTGTCAGTGGGATAACGGCTACCATACAATACCATGCGTCTTTTCAATTGTATTGCATGAGTACAGTCAAAAGGACCTTGCTTTACGACCAGTTTATAGTGTCTATTATGCCTGAACTGTCTATTATGCCTAACTGAACCCCCTGGGCGTGGCAAATGAGAGCTCCCTCCGGTGAGCCTGATGAAATTGAATTCAGTAGACAATCCCTTCGGATCATTCCCATGATCTTAAAGGGGGCTGTCACACACTAAAAGCCAAAGGGCCTGTTCCAGGGGGGAGGAAGATCCCATATGGTCTAGCGGTCAGGATTCCTGGTTTTCACCCAGGCGGCCCGGGTTCGACTCCCGGTATGGGAAGTTGGCGTTTTCTTTGCTTCACTTATCGAAACAGCCAGCACGTCTGTCCGTGCCAGTAGCCCTTTTAGCCAGCGTCGGAGCTTCAGCAACCTGATAGGTTGAGGTTCTGTCACCAACCAGTGTGCCTTCGATAGCTCAGCTGGTAGAGCGGAGGACTGTAGGTGACAAGTTGGCAATCCTTAGGTCGCTGGTTCGACTCCGGCTCGAAGGAGGTCTTTTTCACACGCAAACATTTCCTAGGGTCGCTCGAGTTCGTAGTCCGCCATTTTGCAATCACGACCGCCTTTGGAGGGCAAAAGCTCATTCCCTGACCGGGAATCGAACCCGGGCCGCGGCGGTGAGAGCGCCGAATCCTAACCACTAGACCACCAGGGAAGGTCTGTTGACACCTTCCCCTCAAGCCCGTCTGTGGGCCTCTACCAGATTTTGCAGCAAGACCACTAAGGCTTGTATTTTCCTCCGGGAGAGGAGACGTCTCTGACCCTGGATCCCAGTTCTTCCGCTGAGAAACTGTCACAGGCTCTGTTGGAATATCCGAACGACACCGCCACTTGCCATGAAAACAAAGCAACCGAGATCCCCAATATGTGAGGCCTCCATCTCGAAGGTTTTTTATAGCAGGCCCCACATCGGACCCCTTCCTGACGTTGGCTCCAGGCCTGTTAATGGCATGAGAAAAAGTAGATGTCATGACAGGCCTCTGCCCAGTCGAACACCAACAGGTCCCGTGTAAGCTCAAGGACGCTCTGATCGGTGGGCCAGTGGCGCAATGGATAATGCGTCTGACTACGGATCAGAAGATTCTAGGTTCGACTCCTGGCTGGCTCGGCCTCTTTTGCTTCGCTGTCAGCCCATAGCCGGTATTTATTATTCCGTTTTATTAGGCCATCGTTTTTGTTTGTATAAAAAAATTGACAGTCCAACAATAGGCTGCTTTGTCAGTGGGATAACGGCTACCATACAATACCATGCGTCTTTTCAATTGTATTGCATGAGTACAGTCAAAAGGACCTTGCTTTACGACCAGTTTATAGTGTCTATTATGCCATCGCAGGAATGGGAGGAAACTGAACCCCCTGGGCGTGGCAAATGAGAGCTCCCTCCGGTGAGCCTGATGAAATTGAATTCAGTAGACAATCCCTTCGGATCATTCCCATGATCTTAAAGGGGGCTGTCACACACTAAAAGCCAAAGGGCCTGTTCCAGGCGGGAGGAAGATCCCATATGGTCTAGCGGTCAGGATTCCTGGTTTTCACCCAGGCGGCCCGGGTTCGACTCCCGGTATGGGAAGTTGGCGTTTTCTTTGCTTCACTTGTCGAAACAGCCAGCACGTCTGTCCGTGCCAGTAGCCCTTTTAGCCAGCGGCGGAGCTTCAGCAACCTGATAGGTTGAGGTTCTGTCACCAACCAGTGTGCCTTCGATAGCTCAGCTGGTAGAGCGGAGGACTGTAGGTGGCAAGTTGGCAATCCTTAGGTCGCTGGTTCGACTCCGGCTCGAAGGAGCTCTTTTTCACTTGCAAACATTTCCTAGGGTCGCTCGAGTTCGAAGTCCGCCATTTTGCAATCACGACCGCCTTTGGAGGGCAAAAGCTCATTCCCTGACCGGGAATCGAACCCGGGCCGCGGCGGTGAGAGCGCCGAATCCTAACCACTAAACCACCAGGGAAGGTCTGTTGACACCTTCCCCTCAAGCCCGTCTGTGGGCCTCTACCAGATTTTGCAGCAAGACCACCAAGGCTTGTATTTTCCTCCGGGAGAGGAGACGTCTCTGACCCTGGATCCCAGTTCTTCCGCTGAGAAACTGTCACAGGCTCTGTTGGAATATCCGAACGACACCGCCACTTGCCATGAAAACAAAGCAACCGAGATCCCCAATATGTGAGGCCTCCATCTCGAAGGTTTTTTATAGCAGGCCCCACATCGGACCCCTTCCTGACGTTGGCTCCAGGCCTGTTAATGGCATGAGAAAAAGTAGATGTCATGACAGGCCTCTGCCCAGTCGAACACCAACAGGTCCCGTGTAAGCTCAAGGACGCTCTGATCGGTGGGCCAGTGGCGCAATGGATAACGCGTCTGACTACGGATCAGAAGATTCTAGGTTCGACTCCTGGCTGGCTCGCTCTGCCTCTTTTGCTTCGCTGTCAGCCCATAGCCGGTATTTATTATTCCGTTTGATTAGGCCATCGTTTTTGTTTGTATAAAAAAATTGACAGTCCAACAATAGGCTGCTTTGTCAGTGGGATAACGGCTACCATACAATACCATGCGTCTTTTCAATTGTATTGCATGAGTACAGTCAAAAGGACCTTGCTTTACGACCAGTTTATAGTGTCTATTATGCCTGAACTGTCTATTATGCCTAACTGAACCCCCTGGGCGTGGCAAATGAGAGCTCCCTCCGGTGAGCCTGATGAAATTGAATTCAGTAGACAATCCCTTCGGATCATTCCCATGATCTTAAAGGGGGCTGTCACACACTAAAAGCCAAAGGGCCTGTTCCAGGGGGGAGGAAGATCCCATATGGTCTAGCGGTCAGGATTCCTGGTTTTCACCCAGGCGGCCCGGGTTCGACTCCCGGTATGGGAAGTTGGCGTTTTCTTTGCTTCACTTATCGAAACAGCCAGCACGTCTGTCCGTGCCAGTAGCCCTTTTAGCCAGCATCGGAGCTTCAGCAACCTGATAGGTTGAGGTTCTGTCACCAACCAGTGTGCCTTCGATAGCTCAGCTGGTAGAGCGGAGGACTGTAGGTGACAAGTTGGCAATCCTTAGGTCGCTGGTTCGACTCCGGCTCGAAGGAGGTCTTTTTCACACGCAAACATTTCCTAGGGTCGCTCGAGTTCGTAGTCCGCCATTTTGCAATCACGACCGCCTTTGGAGGGCAAAAGCTCATTCCCTGACCGGGAATCGAACCCGGGCCGCGGCGGTGAGAGCGCCGAATCCTAACCACTAGACCACCAGGGAAGGTCTGTTGACACCTTCCCCTCAAGCCCGTCTGTGGGCCTCTACCAGATTTTGCAGCAAGACCACTAAGGCTTGTATTTTCCTCCGGGAGAGGAGACGTCTCTGACCCTGGATCCCAGTTCTTCCGCTGAGAAACTGTCACAGGCTCTGTTGGAATATCCGAACGACACCGCCACTTGCCATGAAAACAAAGCAACCGAGATCCCCAATATGTGAGGCCTCCATCTCGAAGGTTTTTTATAGCAGGCCCCACATCGGACCCCTTCCTGACGTTGGCTCCAGGCCTGTTAATGGCATGAGAAAAAGTAGATGTCATGACAGGCCTCTGCCCAGTCGAACACCAACAGGTCCCGTGTAAGCTCAAGGACGCTCTGATCGGTGGGCCAGTGGCGCAATGGATAACGCGTCTGACTACGGATCAGAAGATTCTAGGTTCGACTCCTGGCTGGCTCGCTCTGCCTCTTTTGCTTCGCTGTCAGCCCATAGCCGGTATTTATTATTCCGTTTGATTAGGCCATCGTTTTTGTTTGTATAAAAAAATTGACAGTCCAACAATAGGCTGCTTTGTCAGTGGGATAACGGCTACCATACAATACCATGCGTCTTTTCAATTGTATTGCATGAGTACAGTCAAAAGGACCTTGCTTTACGACCAGTTTATAGTGTCTATTATGCCTGAACTGTCTATTATGCCTAACTGAACCCCCTGGGCGTGGCAAATGAGAGCTCCCTCCGGTGAGCCTGATGAAATTGAATTCAGTAGACAATCCCTTCGGATCATTCCCATGATCTTAAAGGGGGCTGTCACACACTAAAAGCCAAAGGGCCTGTTCCAGGGGGGAGGAAGATCCCATATGGTCAAGCGGTCAGGATTCCTGGTTTTCACCCAGGCGGCCCGGGTTCGACTCCCGGTATGGGAAGTTGGCGTTTTCTTTGCTTCACTTATCGAAACAGCCAGCACGTCTGTCCGTGCCAGTAGCCCTTTTAGCCAGCATCAGAGCTTCAGCAACCTGATAGGTTGAGGTTCTGTCACCAACCAGTGTGCCTTCGATAGCTCAGCTGGTAGAGCGGAGGACTGTAGGTGACAAGTTGGCAATCCTTAGGTCGCTGGTTCGACTCCGGCTCGAAGGAGGTCTTTTTCACACGCAAACATTTCCTAGGGTCGCTCGAGTTCGTAGTCGGCCATTTTGCAATCACGACCGCCTTTGGAGGGCAAAAGCTCATTCCCTGACCGGGAATCGAACCCGGGCCGTGGCGGTGAGAGCGCCGAATCCTAACCACTAGACCACCAGGGAAGGTCTGTTGACACCTTCCCCTCAAGCCCGTCTGTGGGCCTCTACCAGATTTTGCAGCAAGACCACTAAGGCTTGTATTTTCCTCCGGGAGAGGAGACGTCTCTGACCCTGGATCCCAGTTCTTCCGCTGAAAAACTGTCACAGGCTCTGTTGGAATATCCGAACGACACCGCCACTTGCCATGAAAACAAAGCAACCGAGATCCCCAATATGTGAGGCCTCCATCTCGAAGGTTTTTTATAGCAGGCCCCACATCGGACCCCTTCCTGACGTTGGCTCCAGGCCTGTTAATGGCATGAGAAAAAGTAGATGTCATGACAGGCCTCTGCCCAGTCGAACACCAACAGGTCCCGTGTAAGCTCAAGGAAGCTCTGATCGGTGGGCCAGTGGCGCAATGGATAACGCGTCTGACTACGGATCAGAAGATTCTAGGTTCGACTCCTGGCTGGCTCGCTCTGCCTCTTTTGCTTCGCTGTCAGCCCATAGCCGGTATTTATTATTCCGTTTTATTAGGCCATCGTTTTTGTTTGTATAAAAAAATTGACAGTCCAACAATAGGCTGCTTTGTCAGTGGGATAACGGCTACCATACAATACCATGCGTCTTTTCAATTGTATTGCATGAGTACAGTCAAAAGGACCTTGCTTTACAACCAGTTTATAGTGTCTATTATGCCTGAACTGTCTATTATGCCTAACTGAACCCCCTGGGCGTGGCAAATGAGAGCTCCCTCCGGTGAGCCTGATGAAATTGAATTCAGTAGACAATCCCTTCGGATCATTCCCATGATCTTAAAGGGGGCTGTCACACACTAAAAGCCAAAGGGCCTGTTCCAGGGGGGAGGAAGATCCCATATGGTCTAGCGGTCAGGATTCCTGGTTTTCACCCAGGCGGCCCGGGTTCGACTCCCGGTATGGGAAGTTGGCATTTTCTTTGCTTCACTTATCGAAACAGCCAGCACGTCTGTCCGTGCCAGTAGCCCTTTTAGCCAGCGTCGGAGCTTCAGCAACCTGATAGGTTGAGGTTCTGTCACCAACCAGTGTGCCTTCGATAGCTCAGCTGGTAGAGCGGAGGACTGTAGGTGACAAGTTGGCAATCCTTAGGTCGCTGGTTCGACTCCGGCTCGAAGGAGGTCTTTTTCACACGCAAACATTTCCTAGGGTCGCTCGAGTTCGTAGTCCGCCATTTTGCAATCACGACCGCCTTTGGAGGGCAAAAGCTCATTCCCTGACCGGGAATCGAACCCGGGCCGCGGCGGTGAGAGCGCCGAATCCTAACCACTAGACCACCAGGGAAGGTCTGTTGACACCTTCCCCTCAAGCCCGTCTGTGGGCCTCTACCAGATTTTGCAGCAAGACCACTAAGGCTTGTATTTTCCTCCGGGAGAGGAGACGTCTCTGACCCTGGATCCCAGTTCTTCCGCTGAGAAACTGTCACAGGCTCTGTTGGAATATCCGAACGACACCGCCACTTGCCATGAAAACAAAGCAACCGAGATCCCCAATATGTGAGGCCTCCATCTCGAAGGTTTTTTATAGCAGGCCCCACATCGGACCCCTTCCTGACGTTGGCTCCAGGCCTGTTAATGGCATGAGAAAAAGTAGATGTCATGACAGGCCTCTGCCCAGTCGAACACCAACAGGTCCTGTGTAAGCTCAAGGACGCTCTGATCGGTGGGCCAGTGGCGCAATGGATAACGCGTCTGACTACGGATCAGAAGATTCTAGGTTCGACTCCTGGCTGGCTCGGCCTCTTTTGCTTCGCTGTCAGCCCATAGCCGGTATTTATTATTCCGTTTATTTAGGCCATCGTTTTTGTTTGTATAAAAAAATTGACAGTCCAACAATAGGCTGCTTTGTCAGTGGGATAACGGCTACCATACAATACCATGCGTCTTTTCAATTGTATTGCATGAGTACAGTCAAAAGGACCTTGCTTTACGACCAGTTTATAGTGTCTATTATGCCATCGCAGGAATGGGAGGAAACTGAACCCCCTGGGCGTGGCAAATGAGAGCTCCCTCCGGTGAGCCTGATGAAATTGAATTCAGTAGACAATCCCTTCGGATCATTCCCATGATCTTAAAGGGGGCTGTCACACACTAAAAGCCAAAGGGCCTGTTCCAGGCGGGAGGAAGATCCCATATGGTCTAGCGGTCAGGATTCCTGGTTTTCACCCAGGCGGCCCGGGTTCGACTCCCGGTATGGGAAGTTGGCGTTTTCTTTGCTTCACTTGTCGAAACAGCCAGCACGTCTGTCCGTGCCAGTAGCCCTTTTAGCCAGCGGCGGAGCTTCAGCAACCTGATAGGTTGAGGTTCTGTCACCAACCAGTGTGCCTTCGATAGCTCAGCTGGTAGAGCGGAGGACTGTAGGTGGCAAGTTGGCAATCCTTAGGTCGCTGGTTCGACTCCGGCTCGAAGGAGCTCTTTTTCACTTGCAAACATTTCCTAGGGTCGCTCGAGTTCGAAGTCCGCCATTTTGCAATCACGACCGCCTTTGGAGGGCAAAAGCTCATTCCCTGACCGGGAATCGAACCCGGGCCGCGGCGGTGAGAGCGCCGAATCCTAACCACTAAACCACCAGGGAAGGTCTGTTGACACCTTCCCCTCAAGCCCGTCTGTGGGCCTCTACCAGATTTTGCAGCAAGACCACCAAGGCTTGTATTTTCCTCCGGGAGAGGAGACGTCTCTGACCCTGGATCCCAGTTCTTCCGCTGAGAAACTGTCACAGGCTCTGTTGGAATATCCGAACGACACCGCCACTTGCCATGAAAACAAAGCAACCGAGATCCCCAATATGTGAGGCCTCCATCTCGAAGGTTTTTTATAGCAGGCCCCACATCGGACCCCTTCCTGACGTTGGCTCCAGGCCTGTTAATGGCATGAGAAAAAGTAGATGTCATGACAGGCCTCTGCCCAGTCGAACACCAACAGGTCCCGTGTAAGCTCAAGGACGCTCTGATCGGTGGGCCAGTGGCGCAATGGATAACGCGTCTGACTACGGATCAGAAGATTCTAGGTTCGACTCCTGGCTGGCTCGCTCTGCCTCTTTTGCTTCGCTGTCAGCCCATAGCCGGTATTTATTATTCCGTTTGATTAGGCCATCGTTTTTGTTTGTATAAAAAAATTGACAGTCCAACAATAGGCTGCTTTGTCAGTGGGATAACGGCTACCATACAATACGATGCGTCTTTTCAATTGTATTGCATGAGTACAGTCAAAAGGACCTTGCTTTACGACCAGTTTATAGTGTCTATTATGCCATCGCAGGAATGAGAGGAAACTGAACCCCCTGGGCGTGGCAAATGAGAGCTCCCTCTGGTGAGCCTGATGAAATTGAATTCAGTAGACAATCCCTTCGGATCATTCCCATGATCTTAAAGGGGGCTGTCACACACTGAAAGCCAAAGGGCCTGTTCCAGGCGGGAGGAAGATCCCATATGGTCTAGCGGTCAGGATTCCTGGTTTTCACCCAGGCGGCCCGGGTTCGACTCCCGGTATGGGAAGTTGGCGTTTTCTTTGCTTCACTTATCGAAACAGCCAGCACGTCTGTCCGTGCCAGTAGCCCTTTTAGCCAGCGGCGGAGCTTCAGCAACCTGATAGGTTGAGGTTCTGTCACCAACCAGTGTGCCTTCGATAGCTCAGCTGGTAGAGCGGAGGACTGTAGGTGGCAAGTTGGCAATCCTTAGGTCGCTGGTTCGACTCCGGCTCGAAGGAGGTCTTTTTCACACTCAAACATTTCCTAGGGTCGCTCGAGTTCGTAGTCGGCCATTTTGCAATCACGACCGCCTTTGGAGGGCAAAAGCTCATTCCCTGACCGGGAATCGAACCCGGGCCGCGGCGGTGAGAGCGCCGAATCCTAACCACTAGACCACCAGGGAAGGTCTGTTGACACCTTCCCCTCAAGCCCGTCTGTGGGCCTCTACCAGATTTTGCAGCAAGACCACTAAGGCTTGTATTTTCCTCCGGGAGAGGAGACGTCTCTGACCCTGGATCCCAGTTCTTCCGCTGAGAAACTGTCACAGGCTCTGTTGGAATATCCGAACGACACCGCCAATTGCCATGAAAACAAAGCAACCGAGATCCCCAATATGTGAGGCCTCCATCTCGAAGGTTTTTTATAGCAGGCCCCATATCGGACCCCTTCCTGACGTTGGCTCCAGGCCTGTTAATGGCATGAGAAAAAGTAGATGTCATGACAGGCCTCTGCCCAGTCGAACACCAACAGGTCCCGTGTAAGCTCAAGGACGCTCTGATCGGTGGGCCAGTGGCGCAATGGAAACGCGTCTGACTACGGATCAGAAGATTCTATGTTCGACTCCTGGCTGGCTCGCTCTGCCTCTTTTGCTTCGCTGTCAGCCCATAGCCGGTATTTATTATTCCGTTTTATTAGGCCATCGTTTTTGTTTGTATAAAAAAATTGACAGTCCAACAATAGGCTGCTTTGTCAGTGGGATAACGGCTACCATACAATACCATGCGTCTTTTCAATTGTATTGCATGAGTACAGTCAAAAGGACCTTGCTTTACGACCAGTTTATAGTGTCTATTATGCCATCGCAGGAATGGGAGGAAACTGAACCCCCTGGGCGTGGCAAATGAGAGCTCCCTCCGGTGAGCCTGATGAAATTGAATTCAGTAGACAATCCCTTCGGATCATTCCCATGATCTTAAAGGGGGCTGTCACACACTAAAAGCCAAAGGGCCTGTTCCAGGCGGGAGGAAGATCCCATATGGTCAAGCGGTCAGGATTCCTGGTTTTCACCCAGGCGGCCCGGGTTCGACTCCCGGTATGGGAAGTTGGCGTTTTCTTTGCTTCACTTGTCGAAACAGCCAGCACGTCTGTCCGTGCCAGTAGCCCTTTTAGCCAGCGGCGGAGCTTCAGCAACCTGATAGGTTGAGGTTCTGTCACCAACCAGTGTGCCTTCGATAGCTCAGCTGGTAGAGCGGAGGACTGTAGGTGGCAAGTTGGCAATCCTTAGGTCGCTGGTTCGACTCCGGCTCGAAGGAGCTCTTTTTCACTTGCAAACATTTCCTAGGGTCGCTCGAGTTCGAAGTCCGAAATTTTGCAATCACGACCGCCTTTGGAGGGCAAAAGCTCATTCCCTGACCGGGAATCGAACCCGGGCCGCGGCGGTGAGAGCGCCGAATCCTAAACACTAGACCACCAGGGAAGGTCTGTTGACACCTTCCCCTCAAGCCCGTCTGTGGGCCTCTACCAGATTTTGCAGCAAGACCACTAAGGCTTGTATTTTCCTCCGGGAGAGGAGACGTCTCTGACCCTGGATCCCAGTTCTTCCGCTGAGAAACTGTCAAAGGCTCTGTTGGAATATCCGAACGACACCGCCACTTGCCATGAAAACAAAGCAACCGAGATCCCCAATATGTGAGGCCTCCATCTCGAAGGTTTTTTATAGCAGGCCCCACATCGGACCCCTTCCTGACGTTGGCTCCAGGCCTGTTAATGGCATGAGAAAAAGTAGATGTCATGACAGGCCTCTGCCCAGTCGAACACCAACAGGTCCCGTGTAAGCTCAAGGACGCTCTGATCGGTGGGCCAGTGGCGCAATGGATAACGCGTCTGACTACGGATCAGAAGATTCTATGTTCGACTCCTGGCTGGCTCGCTCTGCCTCTTTTGCTTCGCTGTCAGCCCATAGCCGGTATTTATTATTCCGTTTTATCAGGCCATCGTTTTTGTTTGTATAAAAAAATTGACAGTCCAACAATAGGCTGCTTTGTCAGTGGGATAACGGCTACCATACAATACCATGCGTCTTTTCAATTGTATTGCATGAGTACAGTCAAAAGGACCTTGCTTTACGACCAGTTTATAGTGTCTATTATGCCATCGCAGGAATGGGAGGAAACTGAACCCCCTGGGCGTGGCAAATGAGAGCTCCCTCCGGTGAGCCTGATGAAATTGAATTCAGTAGACAATCCCTTCGGATCATTCCCATGATCTTAAAGGGGGCTGTCACACACTAAAAGCCAAAGGGCCTGTTCCAGGCGGGAGGAAGATCCCATATGGTCTAGCGGTCAGGATTCCTGGTTTTCACCCAGGCGGCCCGGGTTCGACTCCCGGTATGGGAAGTTGGCGTTTTCTTTGCTTCACTTGTCGAAACAGCCAGCACGTCTGTCCGTGCCAGTAGCCCTTTTAGCCAGCGGCGGAGCTTCAGCAACCTGATAGGTTGAGGTTCTGTCACCAACCAGTGTGCCTTCGATAGCTCAGCTGGTAGAGCGGAGGACTGTAGGTGGCAAGTTGGCAATCCTTAGGTCGCTGGTTCGACTCCGGCTCGAAGGAGCTCTTTTTCACTTGCAAACATTTCCTAGGGTCGCTCGAGTTCGAAGTCCGCCATTTTGCAATCACGACCGCCTTTGGAGGGCAAAAGCTCATTCCCTGACCGGGAATCGAACCCGGGCCGCGGCGGTGAGAGCGCCGAATCCTAACCACTAGACCACCAGGGAAGGTCTGTTGACACCTTCCCCTCAAGCCCGTCTGTGGGCCTCTACCAGATTTTGCAGCAAGACCACTAAGGCTTGTATTTTCCTCCGGGAGAGGAGACGTCTCTGACCCTGGATCCCAGTTCTTCCGCTGAGAAACTGTCAAAGGCTCTGTTGGAATATCCGAACGACACCGCCACTTGCCATGAAAACAAAGCAACCGAGATCCCCAATATGTGAGGCCTCCATCTCGAAGGTTTTTTATAGCAGGCCCCACATCGGACCCCTTCCTGACGTTGGCTCCAGGCCTGTTAATGGCATGAGAAAAAGTAGATGTCATGACAGGCCTCTGCCCAGTCGAACACCAACAGGTCCCGTGTAAGCTCAAGGACGCTCTGATCGGTGGGCCAGTGGCGCAATGGATAACGCGTCTGACTACGGATCAGAAGATTCTATGTTCGACTCCTGGCTGGCTCGCTCTGCCTCTTTTGCTTCGCTGTCAGCCCATAGCCGGTATTTATTATTCCGTTTTATTAGGCCATCGTTTTTGTTTGTATAAAAAAATTGACAGTCCAACAATAGGCTGCTTTGTCAGTGGGATAACGGCTACCATACAATACCATGCGTCTTTTCAATTGTATTGCATGAGTACAGTCAAAAGGACCTTGCTTTACGACCAGTTTATAGTGTCTATTATGCCATCGCAGGAATGGGAGGAAACTGAACCCCCTGGGCGTGGCAAATGAGAGCTCCCTCCGGTGAGCCTGATGAAATTGAATTCAGTAGACAATCCCTTCGGATCATTCCCATGATCTTAAAGGGGGCTGTCACACACTAAAAGCCAAAGGGCCTGTTCCAGGCGGGAGGAAGATCCCATATGGTCTAGCGGTCAGGATTCCTGGTTTTCACCCAGGCGGCCCGGGTTCGACTCCCGGTATGGGAAGTTGGCGTTTTCTTTGCTTCACTTGTCGAAACAGCCAGCACGTCTGTCCGTGCCAGTAGCCCTTTTAGCCAGCGGCGGAGCTTCAGCAACCTGATAGGTTGAGGTTCTGTCACCAACCAGTGTGCCTTCGATAGCTCAGCTGGTAGAGCGGAGGACTGTAGGTGGCAAGTTGGCAATCCTTAGGTCGCTGGTTCGACTCCGGCTCGAAGGAGCTCTTTTTCACTTGCAAACATTTCCTAGGGTCGCTCGAGTTCGAAGTCCGCCATTTTGCAATCACGACCGCCTTTGGAGGGCAAAAGCTCATTCCCTGACCGGGAATCGAACCCGGGCCGCGGCGGTGAGAGCGCCGAATCCTAACCACTAGACCACCAGGGAAGGTCTGTTGACACCTTCCCCTCAAGCCCGTCTGTGGGCCTCTACCAGATTTTGCAGCAAGACCACTAAGGCTTGTATTTTCCTCCGGGAGAGGAGACGTCTCTGACCCTGGATCCCAGTTCTTCCGCTGAGAAACTGTCAAAGGCTCTGTTGGAATATCCGAACGACACCGCCACTTGCCATGAAAACAAAGCAACCGAGATCCCCAATATGTGAGGCCTCCATCTCGAAGGTTTTTTATAGCAGGCCCCACATCGGACCCCTTCCTGACGTTGGCTCCAGGCCTGTTAATGGCATGAGAAAAAGTAGATGTCATGACAGGCCTCTGCCCAGTCGAACACCAACAGGTCCCGTGTAAGCTCAAGGACGCTCTGATCGGTGGGCCAGTGGCGCAATGGATAACGCGTCTGACTACGGATCAGAAGATTCTAGGTTCGACTCCTGGCTGGCTCGCTCTGCCTCTTTTGCTTCGCTGTCAGCCCATAGCCGGTATTTATTATTCCGTTTGATTAGGCCATCGTTTTTGTTTGTATAAAAAAATTGACAGTCCAACAATAGGCTGCTTTGTCAGTGGGATAACGGCTACCATACAATACCATGCGTCTTTTCAATTGTATTGCATGAGTACAGTCAAAAGGACCTTGCTTTACGACCAGTTTATAGTGCCTATTATGCCATCGCAGGAATGGGAGGAAACTGAACCCCCTGGGCGTGGCAAATGAGAGCTCCCTCTGGTGAGCCTGATGAAATTGAATTCAGTAGACAATCCCTTCGGATCATTCCCATGATCTTAAAGGGGGCTGTCACACACTGAAAGCCAAAGGGCCTGTTCCAGGCGGGAGGAAGATCCCATATGGTCTAGCGGTCAGGATTCCTGGTTTTCACCCAGGCGGCCCGGGTTCGACTCCCGGTATGGGAAGTTGGCGTTTTCTTTGCTTCACTTGTCGAAACAGCCAGCACGTCTGTCCGTGCCAGTAGCCCTTTTAGCCAGCGGCGGAGCTTCAGCAACCTGATAGGTTGAGGTTCTGTCACCAACCAGTGTGCCTTCGATAGCTCAGCTGGTAGAGCGGAGGACTGTAGGTGGCAAGTTGGCAATCCTTAGGTCGCTGGTTCGACTCCGGCTCGAAGGAGCTCTTTTTCACTTGCAAACATTTCCTAGGGTCGCTCGAGTTCGAAGTCCGCCATTTTGCAATCACGACCGCCTTTGGAGGGCAAAAGCTCATTCCCTGACCGGGAATCGAACCCGGGCCGCGGCGGTGAGAGCGCCGAATCCTAACCACTAGACCACCAGGGAAGGTCTGTTGACACCTTCCCCTCAAGCCCGTCTGTGGGCCTCTACCAGATTTTGCAGCAAGACCACTAAGGCTTGTATTTTCCTCCGGGAGAGGAGACGTCTCTGACCTTGGATCCCAGTTCTTCTGCTGAGAAACTGTCACAGGCTCTGTTGGAATATCCGAACGACACCGCCACTTGCCATGAAAACAAAGCAACCGAGATCCCCAATATGTGAGGCCTCCATCTCGAAGGTTTTTTATAGCAGGCCCCACATCGGACCCCTTCCTGACGTTGGCTCCAGGCCTGTTAATGGCATGAGAAAAAGTAGATGTCATGACAGGCCTCTGCCCAGTCGAACACCAACAGGTCCCGTGTAAGCTCAAGGACGCTCTGATCGGTGGGCCAGTGGCGCAATGGATAACGCGTCTGACTACGGATCAGAAGATTCTAGGTTCGACTCCTGGCTGGCTCGCTCTGCCTCTTTTGCTTCGCTGTCAGCCCATAGCCGGTATTTATTATTCCGTTTGATTAGGCCATCGTTTTTGTTTGTATAAAAAAATTGACAGTCCAACAATAGGCTGCTTTGTCAGTGGGATAACGGCTACCATACAATACCATGCGTCTTTTCAATTGTATTGCATGAGTACAGTCAAAAGGACCTTGCTTTACGACCAGTTTATAGTGTCTATTATGCCATCGCAGGAATGGGAGGAAACTGAACCCCCTGGGCGTGGCAAATGAGAGCTCCCTCTGGTGAGCCTGATGAAATTGAATTCAGTAGACAATCCCTTCGGATCATTCCCATGATCTTAAAGGGGGCTGTCACACACTGAAAGCCAAAGGGCCTGTTCCAGGCGGGAGGAAGATCCCATATGGTCTAGCGGTCAGGATTCCTGGTTTTCACCCAGGCGGCCCGGGTTCGACTCCCGGTATGGGAAGTTGGCGTTTTCTTTGCTTCACTTATCGAAACAGCCAGCACGTCTGTCCGTGCCAGTAGCCCTTTTAGCCAGCGGCGGAGCTTCAGCAACCTGATAGGTTGAGGTTCTGTCACCAACCAGTGTGCGTTCGATAGCTCAGCTGGTAGAGCGGAGGACTGTAGGTGGCAAGTTGGCAATCCTTAGGTCGCTGGTTCGACTCCGGCTCGAAGGAGGTCTTTTTCACACTCAAACATTTCCTAGGGTCGCTCGAGTTCGTAGTCGGCCATTTTGCAATCACGACCGCCTTTGGAGGGCAAAAGCTCATTCCCTGACCGGGAATCGAACCCGGGCCGCGGCGGTGAGAGCGCCGAATCCTAACCACTAGACCACCAGGGAAGGTCTGTTGACCCCTTCCCCTCAAGCCCGTCTGTGGGCCTCTACCAGATTTTGCAGCAAGACCACTAAGGCTTGTATTTTCCTCCGGGAGAGGAGACGTCTCTGACCCTGGATCCCAGTTCTTCCGCTGAGAAACTGTCACAGGCTCTGTTGGAATATCCGAACGACACCGCCACTTGCCATGAAAACAAAGCAACCGAGATCCCCAATATGTGAGGCCTCCATCTCGAAGGTTTTTTATAGCAGGCCCCACATCGGACCCCTTCCTGACGTTGGCTCCAGGCCTGTTAATGGCATGAGAAAAAGTAGATGTCATGACAGGCCTCTGCCCAGTCGAACACCAACAGGTCCCGTGTAAGCTCAAGGACGCTCTGATCGGTGGGCCAGTGGCGCAATGGATAACGCGTCTGACTACGGATCAGAAGATTCTAGGTTCGACTCCTGGCTGGCTCGGCCTCTTTTGCTTCGCTGTCAGCCCATAGCCGGTATTTATTATTCCGTTTTATTAGGCCATCGTTTTTGTTTGTATAAAAAAATTGACAGTCCAACAATAGGCTGCTTTGTCAGTGGGATAACGGCTACCATACAATACCATGCGTCTTTTCAATTGTATTGCATGAGTACAGTCAAAAGGACCTTGCTTTACGACCAGTTTATAGTGTCTATTATGCCATCGCAGGAATGGGAGGAAACTGAACCCCCTGGGCGTGGCAAATGAGAGCTCCCTCCGGTGAGCCTGATGAAATTGAATTCAGTAGACAATCCCTTCGGATCATTCCCATGATCTTAAAGGGGGCTGTCACACACTAAAAGCCAAAGGGCCTGTTCCAGGCGGGAGGAAGATCCCATATGGTCTAGCGGTCAGGATTCCTGGTTTTCACCCAGGCGGCCCGGGTTCGACTCCCGGTATGGGAAGTTGGCGTTTTCTTTGCTTCACTTGTCGAAACAGCCAGCACGTCTGTCCGTGCCAGTAGCCCTTTTAGCCAGCGGCGGAGCTTCAGCAACCTGATAGGTTGAGGTTCTGTCACCAACCAGTGTGCCTTCGATAGCTCAGCTGGTAGAGCGGAGGACTGTAGGTGGCAAGTTGGCAATCCTTAGGTCGCTGGTTCGACTCCGGCTCGAAGGAGCTCTTTTTCACTTGCAAACATTTCCTAGGGTCGCTCGAGTTCGAAGTCCACCATTTTGCAATCACGACCGCCTTTGGAGGGCAAAAGCTCATTCCCTGACCGGGAATCGAACCCGGGCCGCGGCGGTGAGAGCGCCGAATCCTAACCACTAGACCACCAGGGAAGGTCTGTTGACACCTTCCCCTCAAGCCCGTCTGTGGGCCTCTACCAGATTTTGCAGCAAGACCACTAAGGCTTGTATTTTCCTCCGGGAGAGGAGACGTCTCTGACCCTGGATCCCAGTTCTTCCGCTGAGAAACTGTCACAGGCTCTGTTGGAATATCCGAACGACACCGCCACTTGCCATGAAAACAAAGCAACCGAGATCCCCAATATGTGAGGCCTCCATCTCGAAGGTTTTTTATAGCAGGCCCCACATCGGACCCCTTCCTGACGTTGGCTCCAGGCCTGTTAATGGCATGAGAAAAAGTAGATGTCATGACAGGCCTCTGCCCAGTCGAACACCAACAGGTCCCGTGTAAGCTCAAGGACGCTCTGATCGGTGGGCCAGTGGCGCAATGGATAACGCGTCTGACTACGGATCAGAAGATTCTAGGTTCGACTCCTGGCTGGCTCGCTCTGCCTCTTTTGCTTCGCTGTCAGCCCATAGCCGGTATTTATTATTCCGTTTTATTAGGCCATCGTTTTTGTTTGTATAAAAAAATTGACAGTCCAACAATAGGCTGCTTTGTCAGTGGGATAACGGCTACCATACAATACCATGCGTCTTTTCAATTGTATTGCATGAGTACAGTCAAAAGGACCTTGCTTTACGACCAGTTTATAGTGTCTATTATGCCATCGCAGGAATGGGAGGAAACTGAACCCCCTGGGCGTGGCAAATGAGAGCTCCCTCCGGTGAGCCTGATGAAATTGAATTCAGTAGACAATCCCTTCGGATCATTCCCATGATCTTAAAGGGGGCTGTCACACACTAAAAGCCAAAGGGCCTGTTCCAGGCGGGAGGAAGATCCCATATGGTCTAGCGGTCAGGATTCCTGGTTTTCACCCAGGCGGCCCGGGTTCGACTCCCGGTATGGGAAGTTGGCGTTTTCTTTGCTTCACTTGTCGAAACAGCCAGCACGTCTGTCCGTGCCAGTAGCCCTTTTAGCCAGCGGCGGAGCTTCAGCAACCTGATAGGTTGAGGTTCTGTCACCAACCAGTGTGCCTTCGATAGCTCAGCTGGTAGAGCGGAGGACTGTAGGTGGCAAGTTGGCAATCCTTAGGTCGCTGGTTCGACTCCGGCTCGAAGGAGCTCTTTTTCACTTGCAAACATTTCCTAGGGTCGCTCGAGTTCGAAGTCCGCCATTTTGCAATCACGACCGCCTTTGGAGGGCAAAAGCTCATTCCCTGACCGGGAATCGAACCCGGGCCGCGGCGGTGAGAGCGCCGAATCCTAACCACTAGACCACCAGGGAAGGTCTGTTGACACCTTCCCCTCAAGCCCGTCTGTGGGCCTCTACCAGATTTTGCAGCAAGACCACTAAGGCTTGTATTTTCCTCCGGGAGAGGAGACGTCTCTGACCCTGGATCCCAGTTCTTCCGCTGAGAAACTGTCACAGGCTCTGTTGGAATATCCGAACGACACCGCCACTTGCCATGAAAACAAAGCAACCGAGATCCCCAATATGTGAGGCCTCCATCTCGAAGGTTTTTTATAGCAGGCCCCACATCGGACCCCTTCCTGACGTTGGCTCCAGGCCTGTTAATGGCATGAGAAAAAGTAGATGTCATGACAGGCCTCTGCCCAGTCGAACACCAACAGGTCCCGTGTAAGCTCAAGGACGCTCTGATCGGTGGGCCAGTGGCGCAATGGATAACGCGTCTGACTACGGATCAGAAGATTCTAGGTTCGACTCCTGGCTGGCTCGCTCTGCCTCTTTTGCTTCGCTGTCAGCCCATAGCCGGTATTTATTATTCCGTTTTATTAGGCCATCGTTTTTGTTTGTATAAAAAAATTGACAGTCCAACAATAGGCTGCTTTGTCAGTGGGATAACGGCTACCATACAATACCATGCGTCTTTTCAATTGTATTGCATGAGTACAGTCAAAAGGACCTTGCTTTACGACCAGTTTATAGTGTCTTATTATGCCATCGCAGGAATGGGAGGAAACTGAACCCCCTGGGCGTGGCAAATGAGAGCTCCCTCCGGTGAGCCTGATGAAATTGAATTCAGTAGACAATCCCTTCGGATCATTCCCATGATCTTAAAGGGGGCTGTCACACACTAAAAGCCAAAGGGCCTGTTCCAGGGGGGAGGAAGATCCCATATGGTCTAGCGGTCAGGATTCCTGGTTTTCACCCAGGCGGCCCGGGTTCGACTCCCGGTATGGGAAGTTGGCGTTTTCTTTGCTTCACTTATCGAAACAGCCAGCACGTCTGTCCGTGCCAGTAGCCCTTTTAGCCAGCATCGGAGCTTCAGCAACCTGTTAGGTTGAGGTTCTGTCACCAACCAGTGTGCCTTCGATAGCTCAGCTGGTAGAGCGGAGGACTGTAGGTGACAAGTTGGCAATCCTTAGGTCGCTGGTTCGACTCCGGCTCGAAGGAGGTCTTTTTCACACGCAAACATTTCCTAGGGTCGCTCGAGTTCGTAGTCCGCCATTTTGCAATCACGACCGCCTTTGGAGGGCAAAAGCTCATTCCCTGACCGGGAATCGAACCCGGGCCGCGGCGGTGAGAGCGCCGAATCCTAACCACTAGACCACCAGGGAAGGTCTGTTGACACCTTCCCCTCAAGCCCGTCTGTGGGCCTCTACCAGATTTTGCAGCAAGACCACTAAGGCTTGTATTTTCCTCCGGGAGAGGAGACGTCTCTGACCCTGGATCCCAGTTCTTCCGCTGAGAAACTGTCACAGGCTCTGTTGGAATATCCGAACGACACCGCCACTTGCCATGAAAACAAAGCAACCGAGATCCCCAATATGTGAGGCCTCCATCTCGAAGGTTTTTTATAGCAGGCCCCACATCGGACCCCTTCCTGACGTTGGCTCCAGGCCTGTTAATGGCATGAGAAAAAGTAGATGTCATGACAGGCCTCTGCCCAGTCGAACACCAACAGGTCCCGTGTAAGCTCAAGGACGCTCTGATCGGTGGGCCAGTGGCGCAATGGATAACGCGTCTGACTACGGATCAGAAGATTCTAGGTTCGACTCCTGGCTGGCTCGCTCTGCCTCTTTTGCTTCGCTGTCAGCCCATAGCCGGTATTTATTATTCCGTTTGATTAGGCCATCGTTTTTGTTTGTATAAAAAAATTGACAGTCCAACAATAGGCTGCTTTGTCAGTGGGATAACGGCTACCATACAATACCATGCGTCTTTTCAATTGTATTGCATGAGTACAGTCAAAAGGACCTTGCTTTACGACCAGTTTATAGTGTCTATTATGCCTGAACTGTCTATTATGCCTAACTGAACCCCCTTGGCGTGGCAAATGAGAGCTCCCTCCGGTGAGCCTGATGAAATTGAATTCAGTAGACAATCCCTTCGGATCATTCCCATGATCTTAAAGGGGGCTGTCACACACTAAAAGCCAAAGGGCCTGTTCCAGGCGGGAGGAAGATCCCATATGGTCTAGCGGTCAGGATTCCTGGTTTTCACCCAGGCGGCCCGGGTTCGACTCCCGGTATGGGAAGTTGGCGTTTTCTTTGCTTCACTTGTCGAAACAGCCAGCACGTCTGTCCGTGCCAGTAGCCCTTTTAGCCAGCGGCGGAGCTTCAGCAACCTGATAGGTTGAGGTTCTGTCACCAACCAGTGTGCCTTCGATAGCTCAGCTGGTAGAGCGGAGGACTGTAGGTGGCAAGTTGGCAATCCTTAGGTCGCTGGTTCGACTCCGGCTCGAAGGAGCTCTTTTTCACTTGCAAACATTTCCTAGGGTCGCTCGAGTTCGAAGTCCGCCATTTTGCAATCACGACCGCCTTTGGAGGGCAAAAGCTCATTCCCTGACCGGGAATCGAACCCGGGCCGCGGCGGTGAGAGCGCCGAATCCTAACCACTAAACCACCAGGGAAGGTCTGTTGACACCTTCCCCTCAAGCCCGTCTGTGGGCCTCTACCAGATTTTGCAGCAAGACCACCAAGGCTTGTATTTTCCTCCGGGAGAGGAGACGTCTCTGACCCTGGATCCCAGTTCTTCCGCTGAGAAACTGTCACAGGCTCTGTTGGAATATCCGAACGACACCGCCACTTGCCATGAAAACAAAGCAACCGAGATCCCCAATATGTGAGGCCTCCATCTCGAAGGTTTTTTATAGCAGGCCCCACATCGGACCCCTTCCTGACGTTGGCTCCAGGCCTGTTAATGGCATGAGAAAAAGTAGATGTCATGACAGGCCTCTGCCCAGTCGAACACCAACAGGTCCCGTGTAAGCTCAAGGACGCTCTGATCGGTGGGCCAGTGGCGCAATGGATAACGCGTCTGACTACGGATCAGAAGATTCTAGGTTCGACTCCTGGCTGGCTCGCTCTGCCTCTTTTGCTTCGCTGTCAGCCCATAGCCGGTATTTATTATTCCGTTTGATTAGGCCATCGTTTTTGTTTGTATAAAAAAATTGACAGTCCAACAATAGGCTGCTTTGTCAGTGGGATAACGGCTACCATACAATACGATGCGTCTTTTCAATTGTATTGCATGAGTACAGTCAAAAGGACCTTGCTTTACGACCAGTTTATAGTGTCTATTATGCCATCGCAGGAATGAGAGGAAACTGAACCCCCTGGGCGTGGCAAATGAGAGCTCCCTCTGGTGAGCCTGATGAAATTGAATTCAGTAGACAATCCCTTCGGATCATTCCCATGATCTTAAAGGGGGCTGTCACACACTGAAAGCCAAAGGGCCTGTTCCAGGCGGGAGGAAGATCCAATATGGTCTAGCGGTCAGGATTCCTGGTTTTCACCCAGGCGGCCCGGGTTCGACTCCCGGTATGGGAAGTTGGCGTTTTCTTTGCTTCACTTATCGAAACAGCCAGCACGTCTGTCCGTGCCAGTAGCCCTTTTAGCCAGCGGCGGAGCTTCAGCAACCTGATAGGTTGAGGTTCTGTCACCAACCAGTGTGCCTTCGATAGCTCAGCTGGTAGAGCGGAGGACTGTAGGTGGCAAGTTGGCAATCCTTAGGTCGCTGGTTCGACTCCGGCTCGAAGGAGGTCTTTTTCACACTCAAACATTTCCTAGGGTCGCTCGAGTTCGAAGTCCGCCATTTTGCAATCACGACCGCCTTTGGAGGGCAAAAGCTCATTCCCTGACCGGGAATCGAACCCGGGCCGCGGCGGTGAGAGCGCCGAATCCTAAACACTAGACCACCAGGGAAGGTCTGTTGACACCTTCCCCTCAAGCCCGTCTGTGGGCCTCTACCAGATTTTGCAGCAAGACCACTAAGGCTTGTATTTTCCTCCGGGAGAGGAGACGTCTCTGACCCTGGATCCCAGTTCTTCCGCTGAGAAACTGTCAAAGGCTCTGTTGGAATATCCGAACGACACCGCCACTTGCCATGAAAACAAAGCAACCGAGATCCCCAATATGTGAGGCCTCCATCTCGAAGGTTTTTTATAGCAGGCCCCACATCGGACCCCTTCCTGACGTTGGCTCCAGGCCTGTTAATGGCATGAGAAAAAGTAGATGTCATGACAGGCCTCTGCCCAGTCGAACACCAACAGGTCCCGTGTAAGCTCAAGGACGCTCTGATCGGTGGGCCAGTGGCGCAATGGATAACGCGTCTGACTACGGATCAGAAGATTCTATGTTCGACTCCTGGCTGGCTCGCTCTGCCTCTTTTGCTTCGCTGTCAGCCCATAGCCGGTATTTATTATTCCTTTTTTTTAGGCCATCGTTTTTGTTTGTATAAAAAAATTGACAGTCCAACAATAGGCTGCTTTGTCAGTGGGATAACGGCTACCATACAATACCATGCGTCTTTTCAATTGTATTGCATGAGTACAGTCAAAAGGACCTTGCTTTACGACCAGTTTATAGTGTCTATTATGCCATCGCAGGAATGGGAGGAAACTGAACCCCCTGGGCGTGGCAAATGAGAGCTCCCTCCGGTGAGCCTGATGAAATTGAATTCAGTAGACAATCCCTTCGGATCATTCCCATGATCTTAAAGGGGGCTGTCACACACTAAAAGCCAAAGGGCCTGTTCCAGGCGGGAGGAAGATCCCATATGGTCTAGCGGTCAGGATTCCTGGTTTTCACCCAGGCGGCCCGGGTTCGACTCCCGGTATGGGAAGTTGGCGTTTTCTTTGCTTCACTTGTCGAAACAGCCAGCACGTCTGTCCGTGCCAGTAGCCCTTTTAGCCAGCGGCGGAGCTTCAGCAACCTGATAGGTTGAGGTTCTGTCACCAACCAGTGTGCCTTCGATAGCTCAGCTGGTAGAGCGGAGGACTGTAGGTGGCAAGTTGGCAATCCTTAGGTCGCTGGTTCGACTCCGGCTCGAAGGAGCTCTTTTTCACTTGCAAACATTTCCTAGGGTCGCTCGAGTTCGAAGTCCGCCATTTTGCAATCACGACCGCCTTTGGAGGGCAAAAGCTCATTCCCTGACCGGGAATCGAACCCGGGCCGCGGCGGTGAGAGCGCCGAATCCTAACCACTAGACCACCAGGGAAGGTCTGTTGACACCTTCCCCTCAAGCCCGTCTGTGGGCCTCTACCAGATTTTGCAGCAAGACCACTAAGGCTTGTATTTTCCTCCGGGAGAGGAGACGTCTCTGACCCTGGATCCCAGTTCTTCCGCTGAGAAACTGTCACAGGCTCTGTTGGAATATCCGAACGACACCGCCACTTGCCATGAAAACAAAGCAACCGAGATCCCCAATATGTGAGGCCTCCATCTCGAAGGTTTTTTATAGCAGGCCCCACATCGGACCCCTTCCTGACGTTGGCTCCAGGCCTGTTAATGGCATGAGAAAAAGTAGATGTCATGACAGGCCTCTGCCCAGTCGAACACCAACAGGTCCCGTGTAAGCTCAAGGACGCTCTGATCGGTGGGCCAGTGGCGCAATGGATAACGCGTCTGACTACGGATCAGAAGATTCTAGGTTCGACTCCTGGCTGGCTCGCTCTGCCTCTTTTGCTTCGCTGTCAGCCCATAGCCGGTATTTATTATTCCGTTTGATTAGGCCATCGTTTTTGTTTGTATAAAAAAATTGACAGTCCAACAATAGGCTGCTTTGTCAGTGGGATAACGGCTACCATACAATACGATGCGTCTTTTCAATTGTATTGCATGAGTACAGTCAAAAGGACCTTGCTTTACGACCAGTTTATAGTGTCTATTATGCCATCGCAGGAATGAGAGGAAACTGAACCCCCTGGGCGTGGCAAATGAGAGCTCCCTCTGGTGAGCCTGATGAAATTGAATTCAGTAGACAATCCCTTCGGATCATTCCCATGATCTTAAAGGGGGCTGTCACACACTGAAAGCCAAAGGGCCTGTTCCAGGCGGGAGGAAGATCCAATATGGTCTAGCGGTCAGGATTCCTGGTTTTCACCCAGGCGGCCCGGGTTCGACTCCCGGTATGGGAAGTTGGCGTTTTCTTTGCTTCACTTGTCGAAACAGCCAGCACGTCTGTCCGTGCCAGTAGCCCTTTTAGCCAGCGGCGGAGCTTCAGCAACCTGATAGGTTGAGGTTCTGTCACCAACCAGTGTGCCTTCGATAGCTCAGCTGGTAGAGCGGAGGACTGTAGGTGGCAAGTTGGCAATCCTTAGGTCGCTGGTTCGACTCCGGCTCGAAGGAGCTCTTTTTCACTTGCAAACATTTCCTAGGGTCGCTCGAGTTCGAAGTCCGCCATTTTGCAATCACGACCGCCTTTGGAGGGCAAAAGCTCATTCCCTGACCGGGAATCGAACCCGGGCCGCGGCGGTGAGAGCGCCGAATCCTAACCACTAGACCACCAGGGAAGGTCTGTTGACACCTTCCCCTCAAGCCCGTCTGTGGGCCTCTACCAGATTTTGCAGCAAGACCACTAAGGCTTGTATTTTCCTCCGGGAGAGGAGACGTCTCTGACCTTGGATCCCAGTTCTTCTGCTGAGAAACTGTCACAGGCTCTGTTGGAATATCCGAACGACACCGCCACTTGCCATGAAAACAAAGCAACCGAGATCCCCAATATGTGAGGCCTCCATCTCGAAGGTTTTTTATAGCAGGCCCCACATCGGACCCCTTCCTGACGTTGGCTCCAGGCCTGTTAATGGCATGAGAAAAAGTAGATGTCATGACAGGCCTCTGCCCAGTCGAACACCAACAGGTCCCGTGTAAGCTCAAGGACGCTCTGATCGGTGGGCCAGTGGCGCAATGGATAACGCGTCTGACTACGGATCAGAAGATTCTAGGTTCGACTCCTGGCTGGCTCGCTCTGCCTCTTTTGCTTCGCTGTCAGCCCATAGCCGGTATTTATTATTCCGTTTGATTAGGCCATCGTTTTTGTTTGTATAAAAAAATTGACAGTCCAACAATAGGCTGCTTTGTCAGTGGGATAACGGCTACCATACAATACCATGCGTCTTTTCAATTGTATTGCATGAGTACAGTCAAAAGGACCTTGCTTTACGACCAGTTTATAGTGTCTATTATGCCATCGCAGGAATGGGAGGAAACTGAACCCCCTGGGCGTGGCAAATGAGAGCTCCCTCTGGTGAGCCTGATGAAATTGAATTCAGTAGACAATCCCTTCGGATCATTCCCATGATCTTAAAGGGGGCTGTCACACACTGAAAGCCAAAGGGCCTGTTCCAGGCGGGAGGAAGATCCCATATGGTCTAGCGGTCAGGATTCCTGGTTTTCACCCAGGCGGCCCGGGTTCGACTCCCGGTATGGGAAGTTGGCGTTTTCTTTGCTTCACTTATCGAAACAGCCAGCACGTCTGTCCGTGCCAGTAGCCCTTTTAGCCAGCGGCGGAGCTTCAGCAACCTGATAGGTTGAGGTTCTGTCACCAACCAGTGTGCCTTCGATAGCTCAGCTGGTAGAGCGGAGGACTGTAGGTGGCAAGTTGGCAATCCTTAGGTCGCTGGTTCGACTCCGGCTCGAAGGAGGTCTTTTTCACACTCAAACATTTCCTAGGGTCGCTCGAGTTCGTAGTCGGCCATTTTGCAATCACGACCGCCTTTGGAGGGCAAAAGCTCATTCCCTGACCGGGAATCGAACCCGGGCCGCGGCGGTGAGAGCGCCGAATCCTAACCACTAGACCACCAGGGAAGGTCTGTTGACCCCTTCCCCTCAAGCCCGTCTGTGGGCCTCTACCAGATTTTGCAGCAAGACCACTAAGGCTTGTATTTTCCTCCGGGAGAGGAGACGTCTCTGACCCTGGATCCCAGTTCTTCCGCTGAGAAACTGTCACAGGCTCTGTTGGAATATCCGAACGACACCGCCACTTGCCATGAAAACAAAGCAACCGAGATCCCCAATATGTGAGGCCTCCATCTCGAAGGTTTTTTATAGCAGGCCCCACATCGGACCCCTTCCTGACGTTGGCTCCAGGCCTGTTAATGGCATGAGAAAAAGTAGATGTCATGACAGGCCTCTGCCCAGTCGAACACCAACAGGTCCCGTGTAAGCTCAAGGACGCTCTGATCGGTGGGCCAGTGGCGCAATGGATAACGCGTCTGACTACGGATCAGAAGATTCTAGGTTCGACTCCTGGCTGGCTCGGCCTCTTTTGCTTCGCTGTCAGCCCATAGCCGGTATTTATTATTCCGTTTTATTAGGCCATCGTTTTTGTTTGTATAAAAAAATTGACAGTCCAACAATAGGCTGCTTTGTCAGTGGGATAACGGCTACCATACAATACCATGCGTCTTTTCAATTGTATTGCATGAGTACAGTCAAAAGGACCTTGCTTTACGACCAGTTTATAGTGTCTATTATGCCATCGCAGGAATGGGAGGAAACTGAACCCCCTGGGCGTGGCAAATGAGAGCTCCCTCCGGTGAGCCTGATGAAATTGAATTCAGTAGACAATCCCTTCGGATCATTCCCATGATCTTAAAGGGGGCTGTCACACACTAAAAGCCAAAGGGCCTGTTCCAGGCGGGAGGAAGATCCCATATGGTCTAGCGGTCAGGATTCCTGGTTTTCACCCAGGCGGCCCGGGTTCGACTCCCGGTATGGGAAGTTGGCGTTTTCTTTGCTTCACTTGTCGAAACAGCCAGCACGTCTGTCCGTGCCAGTAGCCCTTTTAGCCAGCGGCGGAGCTTCAGCAACCTGATAGGTTGAGGTTCTGTCACCAACCAGTGTGCCTTCGATAGCTCAGCTGGTAGAGCGGAGGACTGTAGGTGGCAAGTTGGCAATCCTTAGGTCGCTGGTTCGACTCCGGCTCGAAGGAGCTCTTTTTCACTTGCAAACATTTCCTAGGGTCGCTCGAGTTCGAAGTCCACCATTTTGCAATCACGACCGCCTTTGGAGGGCAAAAGCTCATTCCCTGACCGGGAATCGAACCCGGGCCGCGGCGGTGAGAGCGCCGAATCCTAACCACTAGACCACCAGGGAAGGTCTGTTGACACCTTCCCCTCAAGCCCGTCTGTGGGCCTCTACCAGATTTTGCAGCAAGACCACTAAGGCTTGTATTTTCCTCCGGGAGAGGAGACGTCTCTGACCCTGGATCCCAGTTCTTCCGCTGAGAAACTGTCACAGGCTCTGTTGGAATATCCGAACGACACCGCCACTTGCCATGAAAACAAAGCAACCGAGATCCCCAATATGTGAGGCCTCCATCTCGAAGGTTTTTTATAGCAGGCCCCACATCGGACCCCTTCCTGACGTTGGCTCCAGGCCTGTTAATGGCATGAGAAAAAGTAGATGTCATGACAGGCCTCTGCCCAGTCGAACACCAACAGGTCCCGTGTAAGCTCAAGGACGCTCTGATCGGTGGGCCAGTGGCGCAATGGATAACGCGTCTGACTACGGATCAGAAGATTCTAGGTTCGACTCCTGGCTGGCTCGCTCTGCCTCTTTTGCTTCGCTGTCAGCCCATAGCCGGTATTTATTATTCCGTTTGATTAGGCCATCGTTTTTGTTTGTATAAAAAAATTGACAGTCCAACAATAGGCTGCTTTGTCAGTGGGATAACGGCTACCATACAATACCATGCGTCTTTTCAATTGTATTGCATGAGTACAGTCAAAAGGACCTTGCTTTACGACCAGTTTATAGTGTCTATTATGCCATCGCAGGAATGGGAGGAAACTGAACCCCCTGGGCGTGGCAAATGAGAGCTCCCTCCGGTGAGCCTGATGAAATTGAATTCAGTAGACAATCCCTTCGGATCATTCCCATGATCTTAAAGGGGGCTGTCACACACTAAAAGCCAAAGGGCCTGTTCCAGGCGGGAGGAAGATCCCATATGGTCTAGCGGTCAGGATTCCTGGTTTTCACCCAGGCGGCCCGGGTTCGACTCCCGGTATGGGAAGTTGGCGTTTTCTTTGCTTCACTTGTCGAAACAGCCAGCACGTCTGTCCGTGCCAGTAGCCCTTTTAGCCAGCGGCGGAGCTTCAGCAACCTGATAGGTTGAGGTTCTGTCACCAACCAGTGTGCCTTCGATAGCTCAGCTGGTAGAGCGGAGGACTGTAGGTGGCAAGTTGGCAATCCTTAGGTCGCTGGTTCGACTCCGGCTCGAAGGAGCTCTTTTTCACTTGCAAACATTTCCTAGGGTCGCTCGAGTTCGAAGTCCGCCATTTTGCAATCACGACCGCCTTTGGAGGGCAAAAGCTCATTCCCTGACCGGGAATCGAACCCGGGCCGCGGCGGTGAGAGCGCCGAATCCTAACCACTAGACCACCAGGGAAGGTCTGTTGACACCTTCCCCTCAAGCCCGTCTGTGGGCCTCTACCAGATTTTGCAGCAAGACCACTAAGGCTTGTATTTTCCTCCGGGAGAGGAGACGTCTCTGACCCTGGATCCCAGTTCTTCCGCTGAGAAACTGTCACAGGCTCTGTTGGAATATCCGAACGACACCGCCACTTGCCATGAAAACAAAGCAACCGAGATCCCCAATATGTGAGGCCTCCATCTCGAAGGTTTTTTATAGCAGGCCCCACATCGGACCCCTTCCTGACGTTGGCTCCAGGCCTGTTAATGGCATGAGAAAAAGTAGATGTCATGACAGGCCTCTGCCCAGTCGAACACCAACAGGTCCCGTGTAAGCTCAAGGACGCTCTGATCGGTGGGCCAGTGGCGCAATGGATAACGCGTCTGACTACGGATCAGAAGATTCTAGGTTCGACTCCTGGCTGGCTCGCTCTGCCTCTTTTGCTTCGCTGTCAGCCCATAGCCGGTATTTATTATTCCGTTTGATTAGGCCATCGTTTTTGTTTGTATAAAAAAATTGACAGTCCAACAATAGGCTGCTTTGTCAGTGGGATAACGGCTACCATACAATACCATGCGTCTTTTCAATTGTATTGCATGAGTACAGTCAAAAGGACCTTGCTTTACGACCAGTTTATAGTGTCTATTATGCCATCGCAGGAATGGGAGGAAACTGAACCCGCTGGGCGTGGCAAATGAGAGCTCCCTCTGGTGAGCCTGATGAAATTGAATTCAGTAGACAATCCCTTCGGATCATTCCCATGATCTTAAAGGGGGCTGTCACACACTGAAAGCCAAAGGGCCTGTTCCAGGCGGGAGGAAGATCCCATATGGTCTAGCGGTCAGGATTCCTGGTTTTCACCCAGGCGGCCCGGGTTCGACTCCCGGTATGGGAAGTTGGCGTTTTCTTTGCTTCACTTATCGAAACAGCCAGCACGTCTGTCCGTGCCAGTAGCCCTTTTAGCCAGCGGCGGAGCTTCAGCAACCTGATAGGTTGAGGTTCTGTCACCAACCAGTGTGCCTTCGATAGCTCAGCTGGTAGAGCGGAGGACTGTAGGTGGCAAGTTGGCAATCGTTAGGTCGCTGGTTCGACTCCGGCTCGAAGGAGGTCTTTTTCACACTCAAACATTTCCTAGGGTCGCTCGAGTTCGTAGTCGGCCATTTTGCAATCACG